>NC_137084.1:34178567-34418869 GCF_951640355.1 Cnephaeus nilssonii | reverse complement strand
GAAATTCAGTGAACCTATTATTTTTGAAGTAATTCTGCTCTCTGTCCTAACAATGCTCAAGAGTGTCAAATTTTGAAACGTTGGTACAAAGAGAGCCACATGTTAATAACAAGTTACTTATAACCCTTATGGGCAAGAGATATTCAAAAGAACCATAAGTATGATAAAGGCTTAGCCTCAAATGTGATTGGACTAATAAAGAAGGAAATAATATGAAAATGAAATTGTATGGATGTATATCCTGTTACAAAACAAAATTTGTATATATATTTAATACAGTGTTTCTTTTTTTCTTTGAAATCATTATTAAAGTATGGGTGTCTTAGAAACCAGGATATATATGTTACCCTGTGATTATGCTATCTTTTTAAAATTCTTGAAATTATGAACATTCAGTATAAACAATTACCAATGTATTTATAGTCACTCAACTTTCTTAATATATTATTTTAGGGGAAGAAAAAGGCTAGTTTTACTAACCAAAACAGATATGAGAAGATTTTATAAAACAGAGAAGGGAAAGTGAGTTATTTGGAAAGGGGCAGCCTTTAGAAGATACTTTTATCTCGGTGGGAATGAAATCACATTGTTTGGACAAAATGACAAGCACTATAAATTAAAAACTGGGCTTTCTTTAAGCAGAAGAAATTGTCTGAAGAAATTGTCAGCCTGGTCTAACTGGATTCTGCATGACTTAGGCTGAATTGTAGACTTGAGTCTATCATTTGGAACCAAATGTCCCTGTTGCTATTCATGGGAAAGGAAGTTAGCAAAATGGAATAAATTTCTCCCCACGTGTTTTAAACGGCTATCAATAAGGAAAGGGCCTTTCTGTTCCAGTTTTTTATTTCTCTCTACTTCTGTTCCATCTCAAAAGGATGTTAAGTTCTGAAATTGCGCGAGCAATATTAAGTGATGGAATGATGTAAGTGGAAGAAGGTTAGAAATACACCATCTTCAGAGGTACCCTATGGGCTAATGCATAATACATTCCCTTCAGGTAGACTGTGATTATATGATTTTCTTCACCGAGAGTCTGTTCTTTGAAAAATCATCTCTAGATAGGCAGGTTCTGCTATTTCATGTAGAGGGACAGGGGAGCCAGTAAGCTTACACACCCACCCATTTTCGTTTGATTTCATAAGAAAAATATGTGGAGCTTGGTTAGCACTTTCTGCAGTGACTGCTGTCTATTCTTGGCTTCCATCCTGTGTTCCCAGCCCCATGTTCTAAGCTGCTTTGCTGGCCTCCCCCAGGGAGCAGGGATCCTATGTATATTATTTATTCAGCAGGGCAATGTATGTGGTAGCTTTTCAGTAGCTCCCCCCTCTCCTTGGCTGGAAAGTTATTTCATTCAACTAGAGAAAGGGCTTTACACCGGGTGCAATAACTGCCTCTTAGCCAGCTCTGATAGGGTAGGCAGATCTAGTGGGTACCTGATAGTTTGTTGGGTAATCTTCCTCAAGAAATTTACTAAAGAGCAGGGAGAAGACTGCAAGAGACTCACACAAAAGCTCTTCTAGGTGATGTCTGGAATTGTTAGGTCCTTATGAAAATAATTATTTACATTAGTAATAAATACACACATCACTAGTGAATCATTCAGCAAACGTTCACTGACTCTGATTTTGCTCCTAGAGATCTGGCCAGACAGACATAAGTAAGAGTCAGGCACACAAGCAGATAAACGACTGCACCTTGGGGTAGAAGCCCACATGAAAATGTGGGCACACAGAGATAGGAGGAGCCCTTTGTGCCTAAGAGCATGTCAGAAGGCCTCACGAAGACATGGCCTTTGAGCTGAATCTTGAAAGAGTTGGGACAGTGGAAGGGGATGGGAAGGGGTTCTCAGGGGAAGTGGATGTTTGGACAGACACAGCCCTCCTGGGCTGTGGCAGAGGACCCCGTGGCCACAGAGCTCACAGAGCCTAGAGAGGTGAGAGCTGAGGATGGAAATACTGATCCCCAGGCAGTCACTTTATTTGAAAAGATCCTTTCTGAATCCCTTGAAAACACAAGTAGAACTCTTAGGACCACCTGGAAAATGGGATTAGAAGCTCACTCTACTTTTCCCCCCAATCCTTGAACCTCAGACTCACCACGGATGGACTATGCAGAATCTAAATGGGGAGTTCCCTGGACCTCATGGGAGAATCCATCTGACAGCTGTTCCTCTAATGCTTTCTGTCCTAGGTCATTTGGCTCAGTGATTGCTAACAAAGCTGAGGTCAGGGTTCATCCTTTTTTGTGTGGGGCTATTTAGCTTTGTTCCCTGCCATGGTTACAGGCAGAGACGCTAAGCCTGAGCCCCACCAAGAGCTGCTGCTCCACAGCGGTCCAGGGGAAAGCAGACACATGCACACACACACACACACCACCACCACCACCCACCTCCCTCCCCCTGTGCACTTCCCAGCATTTGCCGTGTTGGTGGAGGCCTGGTTAGCTTCTCTGTAACTGGACCTCAAGAAAAGCCTGAGGGGGGAAGAGCTGAAGTGACACAGTCAGCATGGCTGCCTATTTCCAGACTTTATTTTGCCAGGAATAAGTGGATTATCTGGATATAATCACAACCCCCACCCCACCCCCCAGAGATCTTGGTCAATTCTCTAAAATTGGAGATAGCCCTTTGGTGATAAGTGAAATCCCTTCTCCCTTGGGCAGGTATATCCTACTCACCCACTCATTTTAACTTATTTTTATTTTTTTTTATTTTTGTATTTCAAAAGCAATACAAGCTTATTGTAAATAGTCCTAGCAGTTCAGAAGACTATAGAAGAAAAAGTGAGACGCCCCCCCCAAGCCCTGTATCCTTCTGTACTTTTATATGCATCTACAAACATTGTAGACACCATTGACCATTGGTTTTTCCTTAAATGAGTTACACTTCTTTTTTTTTTTCTAAAATATATCTTAATTATAAGATGTCTTACAGCAATCAGAATTTGAGGGTAAGTCCCAATTCTTGTTATTCTTTTCAGTAAAGATGACTTGTTAGTAGAGTTGCCAGATTTAGCAAATAAAGATGCAGGCCACCCAGTTAAATTGGAATTTCAGGTAAACAGTGTATAATATGTTAGTGTATATATGTCCCATGCAATCTTTGGGACATACAGATACCCCCAAAAGTGATGTTTGTAAAAATCAGATTGAACGTGGTGGCCTGTAGTTATTTGGCAACTCTAGACTTAGTTGACTGATTTTGCTGTTGTTTTATGTAAGACTTGCACAGGAACTCCAGACCAGAAAAAGGTCCTGTTTCTGGGTTTGGGAAGGGGGGTCCTGGGCCTGCGTTCGCAGGCCTGATGCCTGTGGTGTGTGCAGGGCCAGCTCAGCTGGGCGCCCAGTGCTCATTAAGGCCTCCTTTAGAAAGAGCTGACCTGGGCAGCTGCTTCGCGCTTGGGCTGAGACCTTGGCTCTTTCATCTCAGCTACTTGGTGAAGCCACTAGTGGCCATTACCTGAAGTGGTGTGGGTGATATTAATTGAATTTTTTCTTAATGAATGCTGGTATTTGTAGGAATTTGCAATGCAAACAGCCAGTCTTTCAAGCGGAGAGTATTGTAATTAGAGCAAGCTTTTAAGATTCTTTGAAGTACTAAATGTTTATGAAATTCAAATAGGGGTGCCAATCTGCACAATAAAGGGGCTCTTGGTAGTGTTTTTAAAAATCTTCTATTTTGTAGATGTAAATATATGCCATAATTAGTAGGAAGTAAGTTGAGGAGTGGGGGCTGAGTTTATTCCTATTATGCTTATTAAAAACAGCTGTGGCAGACCTACAGCTGCCTTCCTTTTGTGCTGGGCAGGGGGGTACAAGGGCCCTAAGTGAACAGGCTCAAAGACTTGCTTCCCTAAGGGCAGTTTCACAGTTCTCCCCAAGGGCAGGTTGCTTTACTGGGGAATTCTCCCACGGTCATCCAACTTCCCCCACCCCAATCTTCCGTTTGCAGGTGTGGGCTGGCTTCAGAGGTCTTGGCCAGGGGCAGGTACGTGCAAAAGAGTTGGGCAGGAGGGTTTGGGAGCAGCCAGCTTCCTCAGAGACACCCTCTGCCAGATAACCCCCCTGTCAGCACTGGGTTGGGGAGAGGGGGCCCGGGGGACCGCTGCCTAATGCTCACTGCTCACAGCCCGGAGCAGAGTGATTGTCCTCTGGTTCCGTGGAGCAGCTGCCAGGCCCACTAGGTGCCCCGCCTGAGCCTCACCATGCGGCAGCCCTGGATGGCCGCCCACAACTGAGCCCAACTCCCAGTGCCTCCTGCCAAGGAGCCAGATGCTGCCATTGGAAAAAATTGCTTCACAATTTGAAATCTTGGTCCTTTGATCATTGCTCAGAGAGGATGAAGAGGAGAGGTTCAAAGTGGTGGTTTGAAAATGCCAGCGTCTCCTTGAATCCATCAGTGCCTATTATACTCTCTCTTGTCAGGGACTATCCTCTTGATGTTTCATTTTTGCAACCAAGTAATTCCTGCCCAGCCTCTCCAAGCCTTGGGGTGAAAGGGAGAGATGGGTGGGAAGGGTTGGGAAGGGCGTGTCTGCAGACTGCTCCTTTCCTGACCGGGTGCCCCTGCCTTTGGGGTTTACTGCTTCCTCTTTGTACCGGCAGTGAAGCCAGTGACAAAGTAGTGTCATCAGCCAAATACTGCTCCTCGTGAGCTGCACAGTCCCCTCCTTCCCTTGGCAGCCTTAGTGCTCACTTTGTCTTACTTCAGCCCCCAGGAGCCAGGTTGCCAGGGGCCTAGGGTTTCACAGAGAGGATCCCTGGGCCCAGCCCTCCCCTCAGAGCTCTGGATCCTGCATAACTGGGCTAGGTCTCGTTTCTCCTCTCCCATGAAATGGGAAGGATCATTTCTGAATATGTAATTAAAAAATTGTAATTAAAGTGACATTAATTTTTTTTTTATTTCAAAAGCATGAAATCAAACAGTGGAACAATCCGTGAGTAAGTACTGGTAAGTGGGCTTACTGACTGAGAGGTAATAGAAAAGGGAACCCAATCCAAAGCCTTGTCTGGTGACTTGAATGCTTTAGCTACAGGAGTAAAGTAATGCGTGTAAGAAGGGTGAGTTGGGGGAGAATTTGGGAGACTGTTTCCTCGCTGTCTGGCGCAGGCAGCTTTCTCTACCTGGCATTGTAACCTGCTTCTCCTTACACCTTGTATTGTTTCCCAGGACTTGCCCACAAATACACGCAGACATTTTTAATTCATTCAACGAACAACTTTAAGGGTTGCCTTTTTGATTTCCAGAAAGAATTTTAGAACATCTCTAATCGTATTCATGTGGGAAAGATGGTAATTTTTGAGCAGTTATGCCCAAAACTTAACACTTGTCATATACTCACAAATCAGAAGAAACTACTGTTTTTCCTGTTTGTAGAAAGTCAGTGTTGCATTTGTGCTGATAAGTGTTGATTGGGCTCAGGCTGGCTCTGTGGGGACAGTGTTTATCTTATGTATTGATTTCTAACCACCATCTACATCGGGTCCCACTTCTGTAGATGTGATTGAGGCTCTGTCTTCATCTCTGTCCTGGTCTATATTTTAAATCAATAAGGTAATAGGAATGGTTGTCAGTTTTATTAACAGCTGTCATTTGTGTAGCACATTACAGCTATGCATTGTCTCCTATCACCATGGTGGTCTTTGGAAGCAGGTCTTCTCTGTGGTTAAAAATGAGGACGTGAGACTCAAAGAAGTGACTGCTGTCCATGCTGTAGCCTGAGATGAGGCAACAGCAGATGAAGCGTCAGAATCTGGACTAGATGGAAAGGAGGTCCAAAATCAGGTGTAAAACTTGAATCCTGACAAGCAGATAGGACCTGCACAACCTTGTGGATGGAGAAGGGGGAAAGGAAAGGTGAGATTAAGGGGGAAATGAAAGAGAATTGCAGAGCCCTAGCTGGTTTGGTTCAGTGGATAGAATGTCGGCCTGCAGACTGAAGGGTCCTGGGCTCGATTCCAGTAGGGGGCATGCAGGAGGCAGCCAGTCAGTGATTCCCTCTCATCATTGATGTTTCTATCTCTCTCTCTCCCTCACCCTTCCTCTCTGAGATCAATAAAAATATTTTTTTTTGAAAAGAGAGAGAGAGAATTGCAGAATTGTCTTACAGGCGTGTTCTTAGGTCTCATGATTCCAGACTGCAGAGCTCTAGGTAGAAGTTACAGGGAAGCCAGTTGCAACTTACTGGGTGTGGTGAGTCATGCCCAAGTCCTTATCCATGATATTTGTGTATATATTACATTACATGGAAAAGGAGAATCAAGGTTGAGAATGTCTTGATCTGAGTGGGCCCAATGTAATCACAAGGTTCCTTAAAAGTGGAAGAGGAAGGCAGAAGAAGAGATGTAGAGAGATGACAGCTGGCAGTGTGACCAAGACTCGGTCTGTTGTCACTGATTTTGAGGATGGGGAAGGGCTAAGAGACAAGGAATGTGGATGGCCTCTAAACGCTGCAAGAGAAAAGGAAAGAAATCTTTCCCCAGAGCCTCCAGAAAAGAACGCAACTCTACCAATACCTTGAGCTTAGCTTCATGAGACCCATGTTGGATGTCTGACCTATAGAAGTAGAAGGTCATAAATTTGTGGTGTTTTAAGCAATAGAAAACTAGCACAATAGAAAACCTAACACAACAGGAAGAAGAATTGCCTAACAATTAGATCTGTCTAGCACATAGTATTTTCTTTTTCTTTTTAAATATATTTTTATTGATTTCAGAGAGGAAGGGAGAGGGGGAGAGAGATGAGAGAGGATCATTAATCGGCTGCCTCCCTCACTCCCCGCACTGGGGATTGAGCCCACAAATCTGGGCATGTGCCCTGACCTGGAATCAAACCATGACCTCCTGGTTCATAGGTCAACACTCAACCACTAAGCCATGCAAAGTATACATTTTTCTGTATCTGAAGGTAGTTAGCCAGAACGCAGAGCAGGCCAGGATACTGTAGAAGGATGTCTGTGTTGGGTGCTAGGAGTAAGCGTTAGTCTCTGAACCCAGAACATATGCAGTCATCTCTGTCCTAAGACAAAAATGGGCAAAGATCCCTTAGAAGGGCCTGTTTTCCTGGACTTGCCTACCCCATCCAGCCATAGTTTCAAGTGTTTGGGGTTTTTTTGTGTGTTTTTTAAACACTTCCGAACCTGGCCCATGACCAGCTATGTATTTCGGTCTGGCTTATCTGTCCCCAAAGGATAGGATATGGTTTGACTTTGGAATTTGTTGGAAAGATAAATTTGCCGGTTTTAGCTGTTTCTTGGATTTTTGTGTTCATTTGCTTTTAGAAAATACCCTGTGGTCAGAGAAAAGCCGATTAGTCTGCATCTCTGATACCAGCACATTTTTTCTCATTTGCTTGCCTCCAGAACTCTATGAGATGCTTGCCTGGAGTTTTCAGTAGGTTGGGTAATGAACACAGCTTGACTCCCAGACTCATTACAGAGTTTGCTTCCTTTGTTGTTGATTTAATGCAAGCATTCTTTCTTCGATTCTACCTTTGCTTCATGGGAGTTCAGTGACTGCATTTCTTTCTGGGATAATCGTAATATCATCAGCTGACAGGTAATTATCTTTCACATCAATACCTCCTCCTAGAAAATTCCTGAAGAGCAGCTGTGATATGGTTGGATGGCTACATGATTATTTTCCATGTTCAAGAGTAATTGCAAAGCAGTTCTAACAGCAAATTGGTTATTTAAAAGGCTGGGAAGCCTTTTAAAATGTAAAATTAAATTTACACTAATAATAAATATAAAGTTTTCTCCAACTGTTATTAAAAAAAAAAGGCAAGGAAACTGAGAAACTTTCAGTCCTTCTGAACTAAATGAAAGCTGAAATGGGAAACAATTCAAGGTGTAAGAAGAAGCAGGTTACAATGCCAGGTAGAGAAAGCTGCCTGTGTCAGACAGCGAGGAAACAGTCTCCCAAATTCTCCCCCAACTCACCCTTCTTACACGCATTACTTTACTCCTGTAGCTAAAGCATTCAAGTCACCAGACAAGGCTTTGGATTGGGTTCCCTTTTCTATTACCTCTCAGTCAGTAAGCCCATTTACCAGTACTTACTCACGGATTGTTCCACTGTTTGATTTCATGCTTTTGAAATAAAAAAAAAAATAATGTCACTTTAATTACAATTTTTTAATTACATATTCATACATATGTTCATCAAAAGCATATTTGAGAATGTTCAGAGTAGCACTCTTCATAATAAGTTTGCTATAGAAACATTGCAAATGTCCATCAGTAGTGGAATCATAGATCATGGTGTTTTTCATTCATTGTATACTCTTTAGTAGCAAGGACAAATGAACTCCACACAGCAGCCTGGGTGACTCTCACAGTATAATGCTGAGTGAACTAAACACAAAAGACTCAACAGTTATTTAGGATTTTAAAAACCACCCAGAACTCATGTATAATGTTCTAGGATCAAGGCTGCCCTCGTGGAGTGAGTGCAGGGGTGATTGTGCTGGGTGGGAAGGGGAGATTATTTGGGGAAAGGCTTCTGTTCTGTTTCTTCATCTGGCTGCTGGTTCCATGGATGTGTTCTTTATGAAAATTATTAAGCTGCAAGCTTGTGATTTGTGCATTTCTCTGAATATATGTTACACTTTCATTTTTAAAAAAATTAACCATGATAACTTTAAAACTCATAATTTGTTGAGAAAGTTTCTGAGGGCAGGTTTTCATAATGTGTGTTCTTTCAGAATTTCATTTTTGATAATTCTTGTCATTATAACTACAGGCCATTCATTCCCAATTAAAATTAATTGGCGTTATTTTGGTAATTCTAGGGGTAAAGTAAGGGTGAGATGGTAGGAGTGGTCCACCTCAGGTCCAGGCAGTAAGGAGGTTGATTGTCTACTGAGAATGTTCAGATGCCAAAACCATCTAAACATTGTTCTCATTGTTATCACCATGTGTCCACAGTTCTAAACAGTGCTATTGATAAAATACCCCTCAAGCCCTAGTCGATTTGGCTCAGTGGATAGAGAGTTGGCCTGAGGACCGAAGGGTCCCAGGTTTGATTCCGGCTAAGGGCATGTACCTGGTCAGGGCTCGTGCGTGAGGCAACCAATCGATGTATTTCTCTCACATCGGTGTTCCTCTCTGTCTTTCCCTCTCTCTGAAAATCAATGAAATATATATATATATATATATATATATATATATATATATATATATATATCCATCCATCCTCAGGTGAGGATTAAAAATAAATAAATAAATAAAATGTCCCTCAAAAAAATAAAATCCTCTGTTGGCCTGAGCCCTAAACTATTGGTGAAGTCAGTGTTGTGTTTTATTTTGTATATACTTTACATATATAATGTGCTTCAAATGAGCACCCTTGTATAACATTCATTATATCACTAATTCTTTAATAACACATACGGACTCAGCCTCTTACTCATTTCTAGGGTGAGTTCTTAACAGTTTGGAATCATTTGAGCTGCTTTCTCCAGGCGAGGCTTCTTTGCGGGTTAAACAGTAGAGTCAGAAATGAGCAATGATGACACAGTAATTATGAGGATGAAGAAGCAGAACTCCAGTTACTTCATTTCTGTCATTCTCTGTTACTGCTTCTGGAGTTCTTGTGTTTAAGATTTACAACGAAACAGAGTGCTGATTATTTCTGAAAATAATTTTTGTCCAGTAAAGGAAGAGGGTCTTAAAAATGATCCATTCTAGTTGTCAGAATCTAATCGGTATGCCCTGCCTTGGGGCAACTCCTTTCACCAGTGCTACTTGAAAATGGAAACTCAGAGACGAAAACACAAAAGCTGTGAAAACTTTCAGCAATTTTACCAACATCAAATTAAGGTGAATACTATTCTGAACTTGGTTAACATTTTTACATTGTATATATGGACAGATTACTATGTGTTTTTATTTCTGTGTTTGCTTTAGATCTTAAGTGTCCAGGTTTGCTTACATTGCAAATCTTTGGCTTGTCAAAAATAATGCCATGGAAATGAATAGAAAGAAAAATAGAGCATGAAAAAGAAAAAACACATTGTTCTAGGGAGTTGTGGTGTAATTCTTAAGACATCTCCCTCCTTGTTCAATCCCTGAAATAAGGTAGACAGTTTTTTTTGGTTTTTTTAAGAACCTAATTCCATTCACTCTCCCATTGTCTCCTCCACCCATTGCTTATTTCCATGTGCCTCTTCCACGCTCCACCCCTTACACCACAAACACCTAACTGCTTTTGACTACTCATCAGGTTTTCACAGCAGCTTGATTACAACAAAATTGCAGGTTTGTTTAAATTACAATATTAGCTAGCAGTGCATTTATAGCTCACTCTTTCAAAGCTGGGAACTTTTTAATCCTGAAAGGAAGGTGTTGGAGTCCTTACTCCTGAATCTTCAGCACTCTCCTGGACCCTGCTCCCTGCGCCCATTGTTGGAATAAGTTCTTCCTTGATCCTGCTCACAGTGCCAATTGTGGGAGTACTTACTCCTTGATTCTGCTCAACTATGTCAACTGTGGGGCCTCAGTTCCCCTGCCAGGACCTGGACCTTTACGGACGCTGGGTAGTGGACGGAGAAGACGTGAGAAGTCATAGGCTCGTAGGCGTATAAGAGAGTCTTTATTACAGTCTAAGAAACCATTGCTACTAAGTAGCCATCAGACAAAGCCTTTCTTCAAAGGAGCCTCACACAGTAGCTGCTGCTAACAAAGCAGCCATTGCAAACACAGTAGTAAACACAGGAGCCATACCAAGCAGCCGCACAATGGCTGGTCAATAACACATCTTTACAGTAACTTAGACAAAAGAGGCTTCTTTCCAAATAGTGACACCAGCCTTTTGGGTTATAGAAGGGCACGCCTGCGTAGTGCAGTAAGATTGCTGTGTCCTTGCTTTTGCACCTGCATGTAGCAGATTAGCCTTGAACACTCTGATTAGGATTCCCATGCTCAGTTGGCCTTGAACATCCGGCGCACTCTAGACAGGGTTCCCACAGAAGGAAAGTAAAAATAATTTCTGATGCACCTTTTCTGCTTCACATAAACTCATCATTGCACCGTTGTTGGGAAGCATCTTAAATGTTCATCAGTAGCGCACTTATTAACTTAGGGAACACCTGGGCAATGGAATAGTATACAGCCATTAAAAAGTGTGGCTGTTCATTTTTTTAATGGCTGTTCTTTTTAATACTAATGTTCTGTGTCAGTACTGCATGAGTTCTAAGGTGCAGGTACAGATGTATTTTTTAAAACAAGGTTTAGAAGAGTTCTACTGTTTTGGCACGAATGTTTTTACATTTTAAAATGCTAAAACTTGTTGGCACAATCTCCATCATAATACAGCCTTGGTTCCAGGGACCTCCACCGATACCAAACTCCACAAAAGCTCAAGTCCCTTACGTGAAATGGTGGAGTGTTTGCATAGAATCTACACACATCCTCCCACATACTTTAAAGCATCTCTAAATTACTTATGATACCTAATACAATGAAAGTGCTATGTAAATAGTCATTAGGCTGTATTGTTGAGGGAATAATGACAAGAAAAGTCTGTTCGTGTTCCATGGGCCTGTGTAGTACACATCTGCAACAGCAGAACATGTTTTTTCGAATATGTTCCATCCACACTGGGTTGAATCTGCAGATGCAGAACCCATGGATAAGGAGGGCCAACTGTAGTTAAGATCATAAACCCCACGCAGAAGATCACTGGTAATCGCGACACCACAAAACACCAGAACCGCCTCTCAGAGCTGCGTGTTCTCCGCTGGAGGCAGAACAAGGTAGCGGCAGTTCTCAAAGGCCCACGCTCAGGGGCCTGTGGGAAGCTGGGTGGTGATTCCAGTGTCAGGGCTCCAGGGGGCCTCCGATTGTCAGCACCTTTCTCCTCTGGAGGCTGGAGCCCAGGGAGATGCCTGGGTAGCTCAGGTACAGTCTTCAGTTAGGGAACGCCATCTGTTTTTCCCTCCGCTAAGCAGCTCTTTCATGGAACCAAATGGCAAGCCTTTGAAGGTGAGAAAAATGCACACCTGGGTATTTTTACTTATTTATCATTTAGGCCCCATATAATTCGAAAAAAAAACTAAATGTGAGGGAGTGTTGCTAAATTTATGGATAATATAAAACCTGAAAAGTACTGTAAAAGCAGAATAGGACCCAGTAAAGGGGCTATATACTGGTTGTTAGTAGCAAATCCTAGTTCGGGTAAGTTAATGACTGCAGTTGAGCACTGATTTTAGCTTTGCATTTCTTGGCACATGAGGTGAAAGGGGGAATAGAAAGTATATGGTTCTTTTTATATGAAGCCAGAAAATAGGAAGTTTTGCCTAAGGAAAAGGACATTTCCTGATACTCAACTCAAGAAGGAAATTCAAATACAGATTCTTATTAAAAACTAGTGGCCCGGTGCACGAAATTCATGCACATTAAAAGGGGATTAATTAGAGGAAATAATTTAATATTGCTATTTGCCCTTTCTCTATGTCAGAGATGAAAGAAAATTAGTAAAATGTATATGAAAACCTTTCTCCTGTCAGAGTCTGGGGCACACCACGGGACCCAGAGTCAAGTCCCCACCCACCCACATGCACCTCAAAATCGCGTGAGACCCAGACCCGGCCAGCCCCCCCCCCCCCCATTGGGCTAGATCCAGACCCAGCCAGTCCCACCCTTGTCAAGCCCTGCTGGGCAGGGGGCATAACCTCAGGTCCCCCGGCCCGGCACCAGGAGGGGGGGCGCAGCCTCAGGTCCCCCATCAAGCCCCGCTGGGCGGGGGTTGTGGCCTGAGTTCCCCCAACCCAACACTGGGGTTGCACCTTGAGGTCCCCTGTCAAGTCCCACTGGGTAGGGAGCATGGCCTGAGGTCCCCTGTCAAGCCCCGCCAGGCAGGGGGGCGCAGCCTCAGGTCCGTGGCCCGGTGCCAGGGGTGCGGCCTGAGTGCCGGGGTGGGGGGCACAGCCTGAAGTCCCTTAGCCTGGCGCTGGGGCGGGGGGAGCAGCCTGAGGTCCCCTAGCCCAGCACCAGAATGGGAAGCACACCTTGAGGTCCCCTGTCAAGTCCTGCCAGACAGGGGGCATGGCCTCAGGTCCCCTGGCCTGGTGCCAGGGCAAGGGGCGCGACCTGAGGTCCCCCAGCCTGACACCAGGGCAGGGGGCATGGCCTGAGGTCCCCTGTCAAGCCCCACAGGGGCAGGGGAGGGTGTAGCCTCAGGTCCCTGCTGATTGCTCGTTAAGGCTCCTGATGGGAACTTGGCTTCAGCTGTGGGTGCATCCATCTTTGTGACGGAGTGATGGAAATTAGCATATTACCTCTTTATTATATAGGATATGGAGAGATTGTCTCAGGCCTTCATGGTGGTCGGTTCGTGCCTATCAAGGTATTGAAACTAGCCAGTCAAAATGTGCCAAACCTCTCAAAATATGTATAGTCTCATTTGTATGTCAGGTCTCACTGTCTCTGTCTCACCAGCCACCACAGTAGTCCAACTTTGCTCTCTCACTGGACTGCTGTAAAGGGCTCCTGACACACTTCTCCATTTACGCTCAACCCCCCTCCTCGCCCCCCCCCCCCCCCCCCAGCGTCTTCTCCAGGCTGTGGTCAGGGCTGACTTTAGGGAATGCAGGTCTGATTATACCCCATCACTGTCTCCGTCCCATGTGCTTACAACTCCTACATCCCTCTGGTTAGGATAAGACCCAAACCTTCCCACCTCCCCAGCTCTTCGGCCACCCTTTCTCCCTTGTTGTATGTCCCAGCCTTTTTTCAGTCCTTGTTTCCGGCCACGTGCCCTTGGAACATGGACCCTCTCACTGCATGCTCTGCCTGCCTCAGCCAGCCGTTCTCCCTTTCAGTCTGAGCGGCATCCTCCTCCGAGCCTCCCTGACTCCAAGGGCCCCGCCGCGCTGTTGTTTGTTCTCCTGTCCCTCTGTGCCTCTCTCACGAGTGCTTATCTCTGTTGTGATGTCCTCCCAACTAAACAGGGGTTGGCTCCGCTGCTGTTTTTGTTGCTGTTAATCCTCATCCAAGGATATTTGTCCATTGATTTTTAGAGAGAGTGAAAGGGAGGCGGAGAGACAAAGAGAGAGAAACATCCGTGTGAGAGAGACACATCAGTTGGTTGCCTCCCACACAAGCCCCAACCAGAGCTAGGGATAGAGCCTGCAGCCGAGGTCCGGAAGCAAACCGGGACCCTTCAGTCTGCGGACCAGTGCTCTCTCCACTGAACCAAACCGGTTAGGGCGGCTGTGCTCACTCTTTGACCCCAGCTTCACATCCCCTACCAGATGAGCAGTAGGGAGTCAGGAGACATTCAAAAGAAAGGAACCATCTGTCTGTACCAGATGCTAGCCTCCCAGCCTCATCCTGAAGCATGGTTCTGATCATGTCATTTCCTTGTGCCAAAACTTTCAACAGGTCCCCTTTTCCTGCAGGGTACAGTCCGCACCCTTTATTTAGCCCTCCACAAACTGGGTCCAGTTGCATTTCCAAACTCGTACCTTTGACATGATACTGACTTTTTATCTAAATTATAACTATTTCATGTATCTCCTACATAAGGTTGTAGTCAAGTCCTATATAGTGTCTAGCATGAGCCTTACATAGTAGGTACTCATAAAAATGTGTTAAATGTATGGAGGCTTATGTTAAAAGCATCTTTGTAAGTGAGGGTTTAATGGCATCCAATTTCCCTCTAGATGCTTAACTTATAGTAAAGTTTCTGTTTTGTTTGTTTTTAAATATATTTTTATTTATTTCAGAGAGGAATGGAGAGGGAGAGAGAGAGAGAAACATCAATGATGAGAGAGAATCATTGATTGGCTGCCTCTTGCAAGCCCTCCCCACCCCCCCACTGGGGATTGAGCCTGCAACCCAGGCATGTGCCCTTGACCGGAATCGAACCCAGGACCCTTCAGTTCACAGGCCAGTCCATTGAGCCAAACCACCTAGGACCTGTTTTTAAATATGTAACAAATGGCCAGTCAGCTGTCAACTCTCCTGTTCTTTTAAATATCTCTAAAGATTAGTGAATCTGAATTCAGTTCATATACACTTGACCATGGAACAACATGGGTTTGAACTGCACAGGTCCACTTATAACACGGATTTGTTTCAACAAATGTTTAATGTATTTTCTCTTCCTTATGATTCTTTATTTTTTCTCTAACTTACTTTATTGTAAGAATACAGTATATAATAAATATAACACACAAAATATACGTTAATCAATTGTTTATGTTGTCAGTAAGGCTTTTGGTCAATAGTAGGTATTAGTAAAGTTTGGGGTAGTCAAAAGTTGTTGCGGATTTTCAACTGTGCAGGAGGCAGAGCCTCTAATTCCCATGTTGTTCAAGGATCAACTATACATTTGTAAAGACCTCATGGATCTTCTCTTACAAAGATACAGCATTACTTTGATACAGAATGCCAGAAAGTAAAACAAAATAGATTCATGTAGCTTGTCATTTCCAGGGAAGACTGCCCAAATCAGTACTCTCTTCCAAAAAGTGACCAAGGGGCCAGTGCACTCGTTTCCAGATGAGTATCACCTCCTCGCCTCCACTCAGGAGGTCGGACCCTGACCAATACTGCTGGTTGCCATGACTCCTGCGATGAGAGCATAACCCTCACCTCCATTTCCTTCCAACAGGCCGATTTAAACTGCAATATTCAAGATGATGCCGGGGCTTTTTACTGTGTAACCAGTCAGTATGAGAGCTCTGAAAACATGACAGTCACCTGTTCCACCAAAGTTTGCTCCTTTGGGAAGCAAGTAGTAGAAAAAGTAGAGGTAAGTTGGCCTCTGTATCCTGGAACCTTCTTTCAAGGCCAGACTATTGCTGTCCTTTAAAGCTTTCTGGGGTAGAGTTTTACCTTTTTCTTTGGTGTCTCTTCTTTCTGACCCACTCCCACCTAACTCCCCCCACCTCCATTATTTCTAAAAAGGCAAAATGGTTTGAAAGCAGCTGAAAGAAGGCCAGGAGGAAGTCCCACGCCAGCCCCCTTGACTGTTGAAGTTGGCCTTCCCAGCGCAGTGTTTAGTCCTGCAGGAGGCCGCATTGGGGGTGGCCTGGTGTGGAAGCTGCCGCCCATCAGATGAAGCCTTCCCACCCACCGCATGGCCAAGGGCACTCCCAGGCATGGGGAGAGGAGCCACAGTGGTGTGCGACTGATGGGCGCTGGCCTTCTAAGCCCCGAAACCTTCAGTTCGGTGGTGTTGCTTTTGCCATTTCTACCCCTTTCATTATATTTGTTTTAACCCATTGTGCGCCATAAGCATCTGTAGACACAAGCAGCGGACCTTCCCCACACGCTATGCACGTCTATAAAAAAAAAAATGTTTTCCCTAAGTGGCAGCCCTGACGAACTTTAAAATCATTTTTCGTGAGGATTTTCGGCTGAAAATATTCAAGAACACCCAAATTGTAATATATTTATTTTTATAATATGCATTACAAATTGTTTTTTTAAATTAAATTCAAAATGTTGTGGCGTGTGGGGATGGTTTCTGTTTTGGACGTGTGGCAGTTAACTGGTTAAGTCTATTCTAGTACAGACTGGGACTAAATACCTATTTTTGGCCTTGCAATTTTAAGCCTCCATTTCTTTGAAAAAAAGTATATGTTTGTTTGTTTGCTTAGTGTGAATGATATTTGTAGTTGACATTCCATTGAAGGTTTTTTCAGTGTTTCTGCTCATCCCCCAATGGATCCATGTTCAGTGAGAAGCTTTTGTTTACAGCAGCCCTGGACCTCGAAGGTCCAGGAGCCCACCTGACTGTGACAGAGACTTTGTGCTGAGGCGAGAAAGAGAGAGAAAGAGACAGAGAGACATTGGGGAGTGAGAAGGAGGAAGGGTGGTTCATTTAAGCTTAGGGGGCGTGAGCTTTACTAAACTGGTGGTAGTGGGAACCCAGTAAGATATTTTGAGTGGAACTTAGAAACTGACTGCATATTTAAGATTAAAGAGGAGGAAAAGTCAAAGGTCATACACTTTATCCTTAGAAGGACAGTGTTGTCACCAGCAGAGATAAGGAAATGGTGTGTTCAAGAGGAAACAGGGCATGATTACCGACCCATGCAAGGCTAAAATTTGGGAGACAGGTAAAGACTGAAACTATTAATTGGGAATCCTAAGCATGAAGGATAAAGATGGGAATGGAGATTTAGCTGCAGAGAGAGAATAGCCAGAGCATGGAAATAAGGAGTCAGTTTGGGAGCAGCAGCCAGCCCGCAGTGGCTGGAAGGGAGGCACAAACCAAGCAGCAGAGAAGGGAGGAGGGGAGCCGAGTCAGGGCACTGGCTGGGGAGCTTGTGGGGGAGGGGTGGGTGAGAAGGTGGCTATGTAATGAGACAAATCTGGAAGGCCTAGAACCTGCTCACCTCCATCTCCTCTGAGGAGAAAGCAACGTTACCTGCCCATGGTTGTGACCCTGGAAGGTCGGTGCTGGGCACTGCTACCCAATAGCCAGTTGTCAGGGCTTATCTGTACGTGGACTTCTTGCCTCGACAGGTGCATGTGAGAAAAGGTGGACCAGACAAGTTAGTTTCCCAGATTTCAAATTATTCTTCATTGTGTCCTCAGATAACACACCCAAAGCTCTCTCTTACTTCTTAGTTCAGGGGCCAGGGAAAGGTTGCTTTTGACTGATGAAATCTCAGGAATTTCCATGAAGAAGGCAGTATGAGTGTGGCAGGTGGAGTTTTATAATTAAACCTTTAATCCATTTAGAATGTATTTCTGTATTATGTGAGTAAGGGGAGTCTGCTATATTTTCTCCCAAATAGATAGGTATCTGTTGAAAACCACTTACAAAATGATTCATCCTTTTCCAACTGAATGGATCTGTGCCCTTGATGTTACCACATAAACTGGGAGCTGTTTCTGGCATCTCTCTAGTCTCTCCACCCTGTATCTCCACATGTCCCAATGCCACGCTTACTTCATTACAATGGCCTTATGGTAGGTTCTGATATCTTCTGAGGAAGTGAGTTTCACCCATCTTCTTTTTATATATTTTCTAGGTTAGTAACTAGCATTCATTCTTCCAAATAATGAGATTGTTTTAAAAATGTAAAGAGAGGCAAAATCTTATTTGAGCAATCTAATTGTAATTGCATTTGATTTCAATATTATTTTGGGATAAATTGATATTCAGCCTTTCTAATCAAGAACCTATTTGTATTTTCATCTCATTTTATCTATTATAATAAGAGTTTATAGTTTTTATATGTATAGATTTATTCCATTCTGTAGTATATATTTCTAAGTATTATGAAATTGGTTGACTACAATTTTCCATTTCTATATTTTGATTACTAGAAGAGAGAAAAGTTCTTGGTCTTTGTATATCTATTTTCTTTCAAAACATTTTGCCGTATTTATCTCTGGTCATTTTCCCCTAGATTCATGGGTTTTCTATGTATATAAATCTTATTGGCAGCTTTATTTTATAGCTTCTTTTCCAATTTTTATGCCAGTTTTTAAAATTACTTTCTCACCTTTTAGTTTGCTAAAACCTCCTGTGGGGTTGTAAAAAGAAATAGTGATATATAAGTAATAGTATCGCTGTATAGTTCCTGATGTTAGTAGACATGTTTTAGGTGTTTTTCCATGTAGGATATTTATTCTTGGTTTTTATAAATCGCCTTTATTTTACATTTAAGTGCTTTCTTTCTATAATTATTTTACTTAGGGTTTTTTATTAGTAGTAGCTACAATATTTTATCAAATGCCTTTTCAGCAACTCTAACTATATGATTTTTCTCCCATTTGTTGACATCACAAGTTAACGCACATCCTGCGTGTGCACCACCACAGCATTCCTGAACAAAGTCCTGCTTTGGTTACAGTGATTCACTCTGTTTGCTGCTTTACATAGCGTTTTTGCATCTTAGCCTGTGCTTTTCTTTTTTTATCTCTTTATCAAATTTCAGTATTGAATGTATATTAGTTTCATAAAAATAAGTGGGACACCTCCCTTTTTCTGTGGTCTGGCATGGTTTGAATAACATTGGAAATAACTATTCTTTAAAGGTTACATGGAACTTGGCTGTGAAACCATCTGGTCTTTGTACCCTTTTCAGCGGTATATCTCTAAACAACTTCTAGTCATTTCCACAGTCACTGACCACTTGAAGTTTTCTACTTAAAAGGGGTCGGTATTAGCAATTTGTATTTTGCTAGGAAGGCACCCTACCCTCTAGGTTTTCTCTGCTATTTTTGCTTAGAGGTATGTGACGTAACCTCTTGTAAATCTTCTAATCTCACTGTAATTGTGGTTTTGTTTCTTTTCTTTTTTCTCCTTAAGCTTGTGAAGTTTATTTTATTTAGTCTTTTTTTAAAGAACCAGTTTTTATATTTATTCTGTCTGCATTTTTAATTTTGATTATATTTATTTGCACTTTTATCTTTATTAATTTCCTATTCCTGGTTTCTTTTGCTTTTCCTGTGGTTTTGGTTTGCTGTGTGAGGTTGTAATTTTTTAAAGATGTGCATTTAGTTCTGAACTTGTTCATCTTTCATGACGAAGACGTGAAGCTGCTTCATTAAGTTTCCTCCACTGGAGCTTCATTGCATCCCGTAGTTTTGATGTATTTTCCTTTACATTACTCTTTGGATAGTTTGTAATTTTCTTTTTAATTCCTTTTTGATCCAATGTTATCCAGGAGTGTGTTTCTTACTTCTGAGTGCTTCAGTGGGATCTTTCAGCTGCATACACCCAATTATTTCTTTTCTTTTAAATTAAAGGCATAAATAACTAACAGTCAGAGGCTCATGGTGAGTGTGAAGCAGTTTTTCCTCAAGTAGAGAAATTAGCTGAATTGGTTGTTGGCCTGTGAGGCCTTATCATAGTAAAGAAGGATTTTCTTTGGGCTCTTTGAAGACTTGGGACAGGCTGGTGCTGCTCTTAAAGATCTCTGGGTAGAGAATCACGAAGTAGGTGGATATATTGCCTTCTGACCTTTGCTCAGGACTTGTACAACTCTTCTTTTAAAGCTATCATCTCTCTCTTTTTTTTTTTTAATGAAACTGACGTCATTACCAACTGCACTAACAAAGCACCTTCCGATTCTCTGTTAATTTCCAGAGAAATAATGAATTCTGAATCTGGCATTAATTTTGGATACTGGATTTTTAAAAATTAACGGCATAAATAGTACTGTGTATAGCAGACATATCATGTTGAAAAAATACAATGCATTTACAAGCAGTAATACCTTTTTCATGTATTTTGAGGTCAAAAGTGTAAAAATGCTCAAATCCTTTTTCCCCTCACAGACGGAGTATGCAAGGTTTGAGAATGGCCGATTTGTATACCGAATAAACCGCTCCCCGATGTGTGAATATATGATCAACTTCATCCACAAGCTCAAACACTTACCAGAGAAATATATGATGAATAGTGTTTTGGAAAACTTCACAATTTTATTGGTAACTGTTTTGTCTCTTCCCTGTTTTGGCAGACTCAGCCCTGAGGCTGGTGGGGAAAGACTGGCGGGGGGGGGGGGGGGGGTGCGGGGGGGAAGTCCTGGGAGGCACTGGGACCTGGGCCAAAGCAAATGACCTGGCTGTTGGGTAGGGCCCCGGGTAGTCAATCAGCAGTTGAATCCACATATTCATAGGGTAAACCTGGCCTTGGTTTGGGCTCAAGTCTGTAGAAGAGAAGGGGTCTCATCTGGCGGGGATTTGTAAGCTTGACAGAATTGGAATTCAGGAGGGTCATAAAAAGTGATGGACCTAGGTTCTCAATTCTGGCCACACATTAGAAGACCTGGAGAAAGACCTTGGTATCTAAATATCCTGATACAAAGACTGTAAACCGTGTCCATTGAATCAGGATCTCTGAGGATAGGACCCAGGAAAGTTCCCCAGGTAATTCCAGCATTAGTCAAGTTTGGGTCTTAGCAGCAACATATTTGGCAAATCACAAATGAGGCAAAAGCTGAGTTAGGAGGTTTGTAATTTGAACATACCTTGATTCATTTCCTGGAGGATTTGCAAGGCCTTATAAGAAGTAACGTACAGTAGGACAGCAAAATATGAGCTCTCAGTACTAGAAGGGATGTAAGTTAGAATAGAATGCCATGACCAAGAAGGGTTGGAAATATTCTCTAGAGGCTGAAAAGTATGATCAAAACTTAATGGGCAGCTAAAGGAAAAGGAAGAAATAATGGTGCTAAGTGTCCACAATCGGAAAACTTTCTGGTTCCACTGGGCAATGCTGTGTGGTGGTTTTTCTCCCTTAATATTTAACTTTAAAACAAATTTCTCATGGAGGCTCCACTGGGGGACTTGGGAAGGTTATTACAAATAGCATTTTTCTCAGAATATACCTCTAAAATATATACAGTAATGGGTTTCATAAGGCTCATTTTAAAAAGTATAACATTCCTTAATTAAACTGAAGGGAAAATGCCAACACAAAACTTGGTGGGAAGAATTTTGCTGAAAGGGGCAGCAAGACAATATTGCGGTCAAATGGCCTGCTTTGTGACTGGGATCAAGGACTAGAACACTAAAAGCAGGAATTCTTTACCTGGAGTTTTTGGATTCACTCAGCCCATGGTTCTCAGGCACTGGTGTGCTGGTGAAAAATAAAAGGCTCTACCTCAAACCTCCCCCCCCCAAAAAAAAAAAAAAAACACACACACACACACCCTGATTGTAAATACGCCCTCCACGGGCAATTTCAAGCTACCACTGGTTATCCAGCTCATGGAAGTCCTTAATATTTAACAATGACTTTCAGCAACCAGTAGGAGCCAGTTCCCTCACACCAATGTAAAAAATAATTAATTAATAAATAATTTAAAATGGTGAGGTATAAGCCCCACCTCAAGGAATAACATCAGAATCCCCAGGTAGTTGTGCACACAGGGTTGAAATCCCTGCTCTAAGGGACTGGTCAATGAGCCAATTATCATTTATTCTGCGGAGAGAACCTCAGTGGACTCTTAAGTGCATCCAGGTCCCTCTGAAATTTAGAAACTAGCAGTCTGGGGGGAAATTTGGAAAACATGTTCTTTAGTAACTAATCTTCATTGGTACCCTTTGGTGAACATTGAGCCGTTCAAGGTTTCAGGTGCTGGCAGGTCCTTGTCATATAGAGACTCCCTTGTATTTAAGAGCAGATCACCTTAGTGTTAGCTGAGCAGACGGTGAATGTGGCATCCTGCTATGGACATGAAATAGCCTCAGGAATTAACCACAACTCTCTGGGTAAATGGCCACTTCGCCTCTCTCAGAAGGAGTTTTAGCTTTTTTTTTTTTTGAAAACCATGAAATGCTATGTGTTTCAGCATTTTAAAGAATATGTGCTCAGTCCCTAAAACCCTACCTCACGGAGCATAGCTGAGGACAATAGGCCTGGAAAAATTAAAAGCATCTATTACCCATAAAACCCATGTAACTGTATTAGTCATGCTCCCTTGGAACATGTGGCTTCACGCAGCATAGACGGCTGGAGAATGCACCATGTTCAATTAATTTCAGAAGGTATCATCAAGCAACTACATAAATTCCGCTGATATGCAGAATTAGTGGCTATCGATAAATGTCTGCTCGAATACTCTTGTAGCTTTAGAAAAGCTGAAAGTAAGCCTGCACTCCTGGGTTATGAGAACAAAATCATCTCATTGATTACAGGAACAAGAGTACCTTTCCGCTTTTTCTCGGGGTGGGGGTAGGATCATAGCCAGGGTGCCAGCTGCTGGACACCGTTGTCGGGGTTTTACTAGGGTACCTTGGACACGAAACCTGTGCCAACAGGACCATTTCCAGACCTGACGGCCTGGTGGGCTAGACTGTCTGATTTCATCAGGATTATTTGGGACTTGAGGTGAACCTGTAGAGGCGGGCCTTAGGGACAGACGGAGGAAGACGGCAGGTGAACCATAGGCCAAGTCTTCCTGTCTTCTTTTGAGGTTGAATTCAGAAATACAGGTGGCTAGAAACTTTTTTTTTCTTTCCTCCTTTTGAATCTTAATCATGAAGCCTAAATAGGATATATTCTTTCATAGAAAATTTGCAATAAGGGAGGCTACATCACAGATGTTTCAGGCACATGTTAAACCTTTTGTAAATGTTACAACATGAAATTCTCAGTGCAGAATTATGAGGTCATTTTTATTACTATTTTATGAATAAGGGATGTTAGGTCTACCCTAACACATTAGGTCACAGAGCCAGTGATATACATAAACTAAGACTTGAATTGATGGAAAGGACACTTTGCAGAATATTTCACGATCATGGAATCAGAAGACTTGGGTTTAAGAGCCAGCTCTATTTTATGACCTGGGGTAAAGTCTCTCCACCTCAATTTCCTCCTCCATTGACAACCAACATGCTCAAATCTGTACTCTCCACCTCAGGGGTTATTGAGGATGTTTTCATTCATTCAGCTGAACTCCGGAGAGATGGTACTAGCTGCCGGAATACAATGCAGATAAAACACACATGGTCTCACAGTAAATCTTGGCCTGGTAGAGGAAAGAGGCAGGTGCATAATTGATTGCAATACAAGGTCATAATGGCTGTAGTTACACTTGTGAAACGGGCACCACGGAAGTACAGGATAGTTTACCTGAGCAGGTACCTGTAGTTGGGTGAGGTGCGGAATTCTCGGGAATGTTAAAAGATGGTGTTTAAGTTGCCTTGATGGATAAACAGACATTTTTCATATTTACCAAGAAAAGGGCCATGTCATGGGTGCATAGTTAAGTGTCAGGTTCTAGGATTTGGTGAACTGGACAGGTGAGGCAGCCATCCTAGAGTCTGGTGAAGGAGGCAGGCATTCCCCGAGGAATCACCAAACGAATGTACACTAAACGGTGGCTGATGGCTGCAGAGCTAGGTACATGGTGCCAAGGAAGCACATATAGCTCTGGAGGTCACATTTGGCTTCCCTAAGGAAGAAGCAGTTGAGAGGTAGCTGCTGGATGGACAGGCAGAGGGGCCGGGAAGAATACTGCAGAGAGGCAGGCAGGCAGGCGGCGGCAGGTTGAATGGGAAACAGGGTTGTGTAGCTGAGAGGGAGGGGAGCACGGAGCAGTGAGCCGGCCGGGGAGAGAGGGCCAGATTGAGCAGGGGATCCTCCACCTAGTAGGATGAGAACAGGTTTTCTCATTATCCTAAAGTTCAAAGTTTAAAAGAGGCCATCAAGGTTTTGTTTTGTTTTGTTTTATTTAGAGAGAGAGGAAGAGAGAGAGAGCCATTGTTTGTTGTTCCACCTATATATGCATCCATTGGGTAATTCTTTTTAAAAAAAACAAACACATTTTATTGATTTGTTTACAGAGAGGAAAGGAGAGGAATAGAGAGCTAGAAACATTGATGAGAGAGAAACATCGATCGGTTGCCTCCTGCACAGCTCCTCCTGGAGATGTGCCCGCAACCAAGGTACATGGCCTTGACTGGAATCGAACCTGGGACCCTTCAGTCCAAAGGCTGACGCTCTATCCACTGAGCCAAACTGGTTAGGGCCCATTGGGTAATTCTTTAATGTGCCCTGAGTGATCGAACCCGCAACCTAGGTGTATCGGGACAGTGCTCTAACCCAATGAGCCACCTGGCCAGGGTCAAATCAGGGTTTAAGCAAGAGTGTGTTGTTTTCAGGTTTCTATTTCTTACAAGGGTTTTGCAGCTGCTGTGTGCCAATGGGTCTCGGCCAGGCAAGGGTGGCTCCTGGGGGAGGAGTCCAGGTGAGGTTGGTGGTACCTTGGTGGTGGAGAAGGGGGTGGATTCAAGAACTATTCAGGAGTAAAAGCAGCAGAACATGGCATTTGTTGGGTATGGTGATGAGGGAGAGAGAGGTTTCAAAGATGAAAAAAATACTTGCTTGCAGTATTTGATCTGTGAGGGAAGCAACAGGAATCAAGAGTAGAAAAGCACGTGGGTACCAGTATTGAAAAACATCTTTATTGCTCAGAAAAAAAACAAAAGTAGATAATCCATTACTGTGTCAGTTGTCTAGAGCAGCATGATATAACGGCTAAGAAAAAGGTCTTCAGCATTAGACAATTGTAGTTCCTTAAATAGATTAACCCCCAGCTTCCTTCTCTGTCAGAGGAGGAGGGATATAGCACCTGCTTATAGAATTGCTATTATATCACACGAGACAATATGTGTAAAGCTTTTAATACTGAGTACATGTGTACTAAGTAGTTGATACATGTTGGCTATTATTACGTGCCTTTTCATTCATCCAGCAAATATTTATTAAATGACTATTGTGTGCCAAGCTAGTTACTGGGGAATGTGATCCCTGTTCTTCAAGAACTTGCAGCCCACTGGATGAGATGGGCATTTTCAAAAAATCATACAAATCTATATGTACTTACAGACGGTACAGACCGCTGTGATGGGAAAATTACAAATCCTGTGAGACTTTATTCTTTAGTCAGGGACCATACACTTGGAGGCCTGAAGCGTAAGGGAAACAAAGTGGGAGAAGTAGCCTGATACATAGGGGGGAATGAGACCCACGGCAAACTGGACGAGGCTCTCAAATTCGAAATCTTTGAAAACACTGAGCTGGACTAACGAAACACTCATGTAACAGAGACAGAGAAGCATTTTGAAGAGGAAAGTTGGGTTAGATTTGCTTTTAGAAAGTTTCTTCTGAGAGTGGCATGGGGGGTTGAGAGAGTGAGGAGAGGAACGAGGTAGGGTCCAGTGGGGAGGGGCTGACATGATCTGGGCTAGAGGACTCAAGATCTGAACGGAGGCTGAGACTGGGCGTGAGGAGGAGAGAGAGGGACTGGAGACACTGGACTCAAGAGGGGAGGCACATATTTCAAAATACATTTTGAAAAGTAAAGCCTACATAAATTAAAAGAAGGATCCTTTGACATGATGCTACCACTGTTCCTTCACTCAGCATATTTTTTACTGATCCAGGCACTGCTGGTTAAAAGTGGCAAGCAAGGCACTCATGAAACTTATGTCTCATTGGCTATCGTGAAACAAATTTAATAAAAGTTTAAGAATAAGATAGGAGACAGTTCCTAGGATAAATGACTGCCTCATGGGACAGGATTGTAGGAAATTGTTGTAAAGAAATCAACCTTCCCCCACGTCCCCAAAACTCACACTAATTCTCTGGTCTCTCTGGGGCTCAGCTTATACGTGAGACCCTTTCTGTAAGGTCCTTCCTACATACGGTAACTCAGATGGATTTCAAGTCCAACCCGCAATATCCTGAATTCGTGCTAGAGGGTCAGCGTGAGGCTGTTGGGCTTTAGACTGTTCCTCTCCAAGGAAATCAGAGTCATCACAGCACAGGTGGAATATGCTTTCATCCATGTGGTGTTTTTATTTATATATGTGTATATATACTTTTTTTTTTTAACAGGTGGTTACAAACAGGGATACACAAGAAACTCTCCTCTGCATGGCCTGTGTATTTGAAGTTTCAAATAGTGAACATGGAGCACAGCATCATATTTACAGGCTTGTAAAGGACTGAACATGGTTATTTATATATATAGATATCTGTATATATATACACACACACATATGTGCACACACACACACTCTCCATTTTCAAACGACTGACTGTAAACCTCCCCATGCAGCGGGGGGGGTGCCCTGGCCCTGCGGTCACCCTACTTTTCTAAGTCCTGTTTGAGTGAAGTCATTTTTCCATGTGTTCATACTATCATCGTAGCTGTGAAGTTCTGGTACAGTTGTAAAAAGAGAAATCGAGTTGTTCCTCTGTGTCCCTCAGATCTGCAGCCCACAGTTCCTCGGGAAAGGTGAACCCTAGAACCCGTCTCTGCCCACAGAGGCCTGTTTCTAATTGTGGTAGTAAATATTCAGACAGAGCATTTGCCGTGGGACATTTACAGCCTTTATACAAATGTATTTAGTTTTCTTTCTTTTTTTCCAACATAAAATTCTTGTTTTAAGATACAAGTAAAATTAATCTTTAAATATAAATGTAAATTTAGTATACAACACTAAGAATCTTTAGACTTATCTTTGTAACTAATTAGGGTGGAAGTTATGAAAGAATGTAATTCACTAAATTATTTTTTAAAACTTTCCTTTCATTTTGAAACCAAATGTTAAAATATAGCCTTAAGAAATGCTTGGTAGAAATATCCTAATGAGAAAAATTTGTACTTTTTTCACAAGGTTAAAACTAATCTCCTAATCCATTAAACGCTTGAACAGGTATTACAAAGGAAGAAAACTTCACCCCTTATTCTTAACATATATAGTATATTTAAAAATATAAAATTGTATTGTACTAATGTGATGATTGATTATTTAATGAAAAAGAAAAGATGGCTCTTTTTGCAATAAGTAGATAAATACTGAAAATCTAAACTTACAATGTTTATAGTCTTGTGTGTGCAGTTATATTTTATATGGACAACCAAATTTTTTTTATTAAGATGAGTAAATATTTGAACCACTGAAATTTAATAACAAAATATTTTAATTGGCATGAATACTGCACTGTGAGCTACAAAGTATAGAAAATCCTGTGGCTGGGAGAAAATTTCATCAACCAAACAAGGAAAAGGCTCATCAGTTTTAGCATCTCTGCTCCCCCGAAATTGGCAAGCATCCTCACTAGCCTGTGGATAAATAGTTTATTTCTGGTGATCCAATAGGCCTATTAACCTGCTATAACTATATGTATATGTATGTGTCTGTGAGTACATATACATATATAGCTATTCAACACGTATTTATTGCACACCTCGTTAGTGCCACTAAGTTTGCTAGGTGCTGATGTGTATGTATATTTCAATCTGTCTCTATAGCTCTAGATATATTCTCTAAGGACATCCATTTTCTTCTCTCTCAGTAAGTCACAGTACTTGTTTGACCGAGGTTTAAGAGGCCCACCCTATTTATCTCTGACCTTTCAAACAGGCTCATGTGGGAGGTTCTCTTCTCAGGAGAGATTTAACTGATCAGCCCAGATATTCCAAAGCTTGGCCCAGGCAGACTTGGTGTGATGTAGCCACATGCATCTCTTTCTACAGGGCTTCCTTGGTAAACACCCACAAGGACACACCCCCAACGTCCCAGAAGAAAGTGACATTTTTATAAATGTTGGGAGCATGCTAACACAATAGAATGTGAAATAAGTTTTCTAAGATGTGAAACATATCAAGACCTTTTCATCAAGCCAGAAAATAAAAACTTTGTTCTGTCCCAGCCAAGTAACTTATATACCCCCTTCCTGTCTCCCTGTCCGCTCTGACCCTGCTTGCACACTGGTTAGGATCTGGTGGTCTTGAGCATGAGGGTGTGCCAGGCTGGTGACCAACAGAACACTGGACCACACCTGGATTCTTCCAGACTCCTACAACAGGTTCACTGGGAAGACCAGAGGGGAAAGTGCAAAACCTTCCCCATTTGGAATTCACAGCCCTTAAGGAAACCAGTAGGAGGGCGCCCATCTTCTCTCCATAAAGAGACTGCCTTTTGTCCCCTGATTCCCAATGGGCCCTTGAAAGATTGCCCCCATTGTCTGCTCTTCCTTCGGGTCTTCAGCCCAAGCACTGAAACTTCTTCTAGTGGTCATCCATCCGAGGGATGTTGCTTTTGCTCCTGTCTCTTTTATTTTTCCTCAAGGGAACCCACACTCTTCCAGGAGCAGGACCCTAGAACTAAAGGCATGCAAGTGATGCATGTGGCTTAAGGCCAGGCCATCCCAGAGCTCCGGGGAGAGAGGTAGCACAAATGGACCCCAGGAGACCCGCCAGAGGATAGTTCTATTGGCTGCAGAGAAGGGCATCCCTGGTCACCGACTCCGGGTCAGGCCGGGCCCTCTGCTGCTTCACCGCCAGTGTCCTCCTCCAAACCCTTTTTTAGTTGAATTTGGGGGGGCTTACATAAACAACCCTGAGGCTTACGTTTTGCTCTTAAATCTTTCTGCTTTATATCTTTTGCTCTAAGATGTTTTAAAGTTATTTCTTGTCTTATTCTTCTCAAGTTTTCTCCAGAGCAGATCTTTTCCCTCTCGTATCCACAGGTCCCGTCATCCAAGCCCTCAGCCCTCTCTCCATCTCTCCCAGATTAGACCCTGGGGTGGCATTTGTGTCAGATCGAATCTGAGTCTGTCTTTGGTCTTTAGCCCTTTGTGGCCGTATTCTCCCTCTTGGAAAGCTCTCTGCACCATAAAGAGTCTTTCCAGAGCACGGCCCTCACTGCTCTCCCCGGTGCTCTGTCCCCTGGTGACTCTCTGCTGCCAGGTGTGATTCAGAGACATTGCGTGCTGTCACTGGAGAATTTGGAGGCCAAATTGTCACCCCTAAGCAGGGGGTAGCTGAAGAACCGGCTGCTGGTCTGTTGCCATTCTTTTCCACCTATGAAAAATCAGGACTTCTTCAAGAACATGTCCCAGAATCCCAGAATGTCCCAACTGCCTGTGTCAACCTCAACATGGTTGACGTTTCATACCAGGTAATCCTTTACTGTGCAGGGCTGTCTGTGCATTAGAGGAGGTGTCACAGCTTCCCTGGCCTCTGTTCACTAGGTACCAGTAGCACCTCTTCCCTCAGTTATTACAACCCAGAATGTCTTCAGCCATCACCAGTGTCCCATGGGCACAGAATCGCCTCTAATTGGGAATCACTGTCCTAGACCGCACAGGTCCCACAGACCATGTTTTACCCTGCGATAAACTCTCTCCTGGTGTCAGAAGGCAGGTAGGAATCGTATACAAGTGACATTGTGGCCATGCTTCTTCCAGTTTCAGAACTTCTATTTCACACGTCTCTCTTGCCACAAGCATTTACGCTTCTTCTGTTGGTCACCCATGTTAGGGATGTTGCTCCTGTCTCTTGCATTCTTTCCCTCCTGCCAGGGGAAGCCGGGAACAGCTGGTCACGATCATCCCAACGATCAAAGAGCATTTCTAATTGATCTTCAATCCTTGGTTTACCGGATTTAAAAAACACACAGCTATTTTCATTATTTCTCATAAGCTCATGGGTCTTGTTATCAAACCTTCCGTCGTTTGGGTAGATTCCTTCTGCTTTCCTGCCTGTTTGTATCTGCAGAAGCCTCGGGAACATGTCTTTTCACCTTTAGGGATGGAGGGAGGGGATCCATCCCAGGAGGGGGCTGATAGAAGTTCTTGTTTATTGAGCTAAAAGAGGGTACAGTCTGCTCTCCTTCACTGTGTGGACGAGGAAGTTGAGGCTCTCACACTCCTGCCACTTACTCTTCGGCCTCTTCTGGTGGAAGTGGTTCCTCTTTGGTGCTCATGCTTAAACGACCCCCACAGATGTGTGGACGGGGTCCCTTCAGCAGAGAGGGGGAGGAAGAAGCCCCCTGCCAGAGCCACAGCATCGTCCCAGGTGGCTGCTGCTTGATGGGGTAGTCGGAGGTCACCACAAGCAGATAGGCAAGCTGATGAGCCTTTTTGCTTCCTCTGAGTTCAGTTCACCTGCCACAGGCTCAAAGTTCCCATTGCTAAGCATCCCGGCAGCCAAGTCCCGCACTCAGGCCAGCCAAACGCAGGCCCCGTTCCAAGCACTTGGTAGGCAAGTCCCCAGATGACTTGAAAACCCAAGTCTTTCAGTTTCAATACTGTAGTGGCTTCAGCAGTTTGTTTTTGTATAACCATAAATTATTTTCAGTCACGAGACAACAGTCAGTTTTACAAACCAGGTACATATCATTGGTATGATTTTGTATATGCTCTGGTACACTGTCTATGTCCTAACGAAGGGAGAACCAGTCTCGTTGGTCCGTGTTCTCACGGATGACCTTGAGAGGACATGTCTGCACCGCTCACGTCTTTATGTTGCTGTGTCTGCGGCAAAGCCCTGCCCCTGTTGTTTCTGAAAAGCCTTAAATCTCTGAGATGTCGCGTGTAGGGTGTGCAGTGTAAAAGGCTGCCTCGGAACTGTGAGCCCTTTTGTAAGCTGGAAGCATTTCTCTTACTACTGTTACTCTTTTTAGGAAGTTTTAAATTCAGAGCTGCCAAAGCGTTCCAGTAAGCAGTGCCTTAGTGATACATTAGTCGCGCCGCCAGCCTTGTCTTACACCTGTTCTCAGTGCCCATTGACTAATTGGCCCTGTATTTAAAACAGAACAAGCAAAAATTGTTTCCCTTTTGTTTATTAAGCCCATTTTTCTCCAGTTCTACAAGAAACTGGCTACTTGGTCAACAATCGGAAACTGAACGTAAGTCAGTCCTCTGACCAGACTCTCAAATGTAGATACCAAAACAAAAGGTTTTTGCAACTTCATAGTTGACTATGAAAAAGCAAATTGTACTTTTTAATGTTGCCTTTTAAATTCACGACCAAATACTTAGCTATTTGTGAATCTTCTGCACTCCAGCATGAAAGTGCCTTTGGTTTGAGATTCCAGCTTAGAAAAGTGCTGCCATAATAACGATCACTTGTAGAGAGACCAAAAATATATTGAGATCACCGTAATGCCTTTGGTTTACCGGGATAAGTAACCAGCCACAGGCCTCTGTCTGCAAGAGCACGACGTGGATCCCGCCTGCTGGGAGTCTGTCTGCCGTGGGAGAGCCCCTGCCACCGTCCACCAGGAGCACGCTGCCGCAGGAGGGACCCAGGAACTGCTGTGTTTGTGTGTGCCAATGACCCTGGTGTCATCTCCACTCGTCCCCCAGCCCTGCACCCCCCGGGAGGGGGCATCCACACCAACAGCAGACTCTCGGCCAGTGGATAGATTCCATGTTCCGTCTCTGCGGAGGCTTTTTGTCCATTCAGACGACCGTGCGCACTTCTGTGTTTTACACAACAATACCATTTTGCAAGTTGGAAGCCTCAAACTGAGATGACAGTGCAGAACAAAAGTGAGTTAGGGTCATGACAAGTGAAGTGTTCTTAGGGCAAAAATATTGACTCTGAGTGTCTTGTCTGACTGTGCTATGAGAAACTTCCAAAGAGCACCATTCACAATTCGGCGTTTTCAAAGAAGGTTCCAGCCCTCAAAGGGGCCGTTCTTTACAGTCCGTATTGGCTTTTATCAAAACCTTGTGTACATTGGGAAAGCTGATAGAGGTGAGGAAGAGGAGAGAGAAGGACAAGAAGGCAAACGCACTAGCCAAACAAGGAAAAAAGATGTTTCTTTATCAGTTTAGACTTAAAAATGACATCAGACGTCTTTGAAAGTTAGCCTCTGAACTCTCAATGCATGTGTTCCGTCCGTCTCTACCTGGTGTCTTTAAGAATATACCCTCTCTGGGCTCTGAAATTTCAGGAGTGCTTTCTTTCCACCAAGTTGTGAGTATTTCTAGAAATTTCTACAAGGAAAAAAAAAATCAAATGAAAAGGAAAATTACCGCAGATTCTAGTTAGCTGCTTGAATTCAGGCCCTCCCTGTCACTGTACTTATACCAACAGCCTGGAAGAAGTTAGTCAAATCCCCATTTCCTCTTCTCTTTTCAAGTGTCACTGCGCTTTGTTTGGCAATAGTTTTCTCTCAGAAACTCATTGCTTAGACTGTTAAGAATGAAGGTTTTGTGTTTAAAATGTATTGCATCGCAAAGGATAGTTTCACCGAAGTCATGCACCATTAAATAAGATGAAATATTTGTATTTATTGTCCAACTTCTTAAGCCGTAACTTGCTTAATTCTCTGTGAATCTGCATATGCGTTGAGTCAGTCACATGCCACACTACATGTTAGTATTTGAAACGGCATTCATGTTCCCCCCTCATTCATCCTTCAATGGGGTCCGATTCCAGTGGGTCCCACCGGTCTGGTTGGCCCTCTTTCCTCTGGCTCCCGCCATGAGATCATTTCCCCTCCCCCTTTCTCTAAGAGAAGCTGAAAGAATCGAGGCGTAAATCAATTGGAAACCAGTCTTTGATTTCCTTTCCTTTTTTGCATCAGCCATTTTTTTGTGTGTGATTAGTTTCACTGTGTAAATTAGGTACTAACTGCACTTCTTTAAAAACAATCTCCCTGTTACCTCCTTGAAAGATTTACTTCTGTAGGCCTTTCTTCAATAGGCTCATGACTGCAGATAAAGAAAAACTAAAAACAAAAACAGTACGTGCCTGAAAAACAACAACAAAAACATTTTTGTAACATTGAAAATAAACAAAACCTGAATAGCCTTTAATTCCTTAATATGCTTAAATGTTATGTAAATCGGTTTTTGCCACGTGTGTTTGTTCACATTCTAAATGACTTATTGGGGTTCTCACAGTCTGTGTCTTCATGTCACGTGTATAAAATGGGCTTGTGACGTAAGCGTTTCATCTGGTCAGTGGTCCCTTCGATATTGTACTGCTGCTGGGAGTGGGCTGTGGAACCTGCCTTCGGGTACTAAGGTTCCTCTTGGGGAGATTGGAGAGATTGGGGGGTGGGGGTGGGCAAATTCTCACACACATTTTCTTAACCTATTTGCAGAAACTCTCAAAAGGCGTTTGGTTAAACCTCTTGGCAGTACAGTATTCTCGTATTTGTTAACGTCTGTGTTTAGGTACTGGTACCTTTTTGTTTAAAAATGTTCTAAGTGTTGGCTTTAAAGTGAATTTATCTTTAGTATGATAGTTATATGAAAATTATAGGGTTTGTGTGCAGAGAATTTTTTTATAAAGTGCTTTGTAAAAAAAAAATGTATTCTAGCTTTCGCGGTACATATGTGTGATAACTTTAATATCCATGACAGTTAAGTGCAATTATTTCATCACTCTAAAAATGCTATTTTTGTGTCAGTTCCTGCAGGTGTTTTCATGTCTTTGCAAAGTGACACATTTTGATGCCTTCTTGATAAAGTGGTAGACATTTTGTAGCTTTCTAGAAACTTTGTATTCATACGGTATCAATGAAAAATAAAGAAAATGAAAGTGTGGGTCACCTTTTTTATCTGCAAAAGTGTATGTTGTTGAAAATGAACTACGCTTTCTGTGTTGTGGGTGCTCATAGGAAGGACAGAGAGAAGAAGGTTGAGACCACGAGCCCTTGACAGTGTCCACCAGGCTCAGTATTAGAATGTCAGGTGTTATGTCTAGCCGGGTTTCTTTTTTTTTAAATATGTTTTTATTGATTTGAGAGAGAGAGGAAGGGAGAAGATAGAAACATCCATTGGCTACCTCCTGCACACCCCCTACTGGGGGTCAGAGTCCACAACACGGGCATGTGTAGGAAATGAACCATGACCTCTTGGTTCCTAGGTTGACACTCTAACGCCTGAGCCATACTGGCTGGACTAGCCATGTTTCTTTCATTTATTTTTATTTTTATTTATTTTTTTGCAACAGAGGTCAGCTTTTATTGAATGTGTTACAAAAGAGGTTTAGTCAGAGAGACCAAAGCCTATGTCATCATCAGGTTCCTCAGATTCTTCTTTCTTTGCTTCCACTTTTCTCAGCTGGGGCAGCAGCGGTGGAGAGGCAGGGCCTCCTGCTGGTGCAGCACTAGCTTCAGGGGCAGGTCCCTCAGCCCCTACATTGCAGATGAGACTCCCAGTGTTGACATTGGCCAGAGCCTTCACAAATAAGCCTGGCCAGAAAGGTTCCACATTTACACCAGCTGCTTTAATGAGGGCATTGATCTTATCCACGTCACTTCGTCGTGCAGGATAAGGGCCGGGTAGATGCAGGCGAGCTACGAGACGGAGGCCTTGGTGCCGGTGAGTGAGAGGCGAGTGTTGCTGGGCGTGGTGCTAGTCACCGGATGAAGTGAGGGCCTCACCCCAAAGTAGCCTTAGCTTCCCTGGAAGAAACCAAGCACCTTACCAGCAGCTGGGGAAAGGGGCTAGCCATGTTTCTTTCAAACATCTACAAGTCAGTCCATCTGTCTGACTGTCTCTCTCTTGCTTCAATAAAATTGACATAAGTTTTGCAAAACAGCTTATCTGTGGATCCCAGGCAACTCTGAGGAACCCTGTACCACGTTCCATGGTACCAGAGCAGGGCCTTAAAGAACCAAAAGGCACACCAGCTCAGCCATTGAGCATTTGTTATTGTGAACCCAACTTGCTGGGCATATGCCAAGAGCCAGGGCCAGAGCAGTCAGGGGGGCCCAGAGGTAAATACAGCATGGCTCTTGCCTGCCTGGTGCTTAATTCTCAGTAGTTGGGCTACATGTTGAGCTGTAACCCCAGGCCCTGTCCTCAGCGTCACCACGGGATTTATGATTCAGGTGTGCAGCACACATGTATAAGGAAACCCTGGCTTTACTGAGTTTTGACTGCATGCTGAGCAGTGGGCCAAGTGTGTTGTTCCGAAGTATGTTGTTTCTTTTGATTTTTAGAATAGTCCCAATGACAGTGACATTACTACTACCAAACTGAGGCTCTGAAACAATAGGTCATCCAAAGTCATGACTAGTGAGTGGTGGAGCCTTCAATAGGCCACCCTGACTCTTCAGCCTGGACTCCTGGCCCCTGCATTTGGGCTCACGAGACTCCGTGGAAGCAAGCTGGGGCGAAATCTGGATGGAGGAAGGGGACGACTCTCTTAAACAAAGATGACCTTGGGCTGTTGACAATGGGACCAAATGCATCTTGGGATCCATTAGGATCCTCAGAGGGTCTTGCTTCTCCCCATTTCTTTGAAATCTTGAGGGAAAGCCTGCCTCAAGTCCCAAGAGGCACTGCTGGGAGTGGGAACAGAGAAGAAATAACATTCCAGCTCCTTTGAAGAGACGTTTTCAGCAAGCCACTGTTTGAGAGGCATGCGGCTGTCCAGTGTGCAGCATGGGGCAGAGGGAGGGGGCTGTGCAGACTTTGGCTGAGGCCTTATTGTATGGAAGGCACCTTCATACGCACTAGTCACTATTTCCTTTAACCCACATGCTGCTGAATAAAGAAATCATTTCCTATAAGGAAACAGAGGCCCAGAGAGGGGTCATAAAAGCTGGTAAGTGGCCAGAATTTAGAGCTGGGAAACTTCCTGCCTTGCAATCCTGGCTCCAGCACTGGCTTCATGGTATCTTGCCCTCCAGCTCCTCCGCTAAAGCACGGTGCTTTCATCCTTCAAAAGCATCCTTTGTTAGCGCCTGCAGTTCCAGCCATCAGAGTTCAGCAAAGAGAATGACACCCTCGGTGAACTAATACCATTGAGTAGAGACATTGAATGAGCGAAGGGAAGGGTGCATAAAGTCTAGTAAAACGGGAACAAGGCACCTCGGCGGGGATCCCCTGAGCATTTCTTCCTGCCTCACTGCCACAGGGGACTAGTTAGCATAACTACTACTTACTAAAAGCCAAACTAGCTGCTGTTAGGTAGTCAGTGAGCAACTGATATCATTCCAGTAAAAAAGTGTTCTATAAGCCTGTGAAGCCACAGACTTTCTCAAGCTGCCTTGGAAGACACTTTTCTGTTTAATGCCCACGCGTCACGTTAGTCTAGCTGGTAACCAGCAAATAGGCTGCATTTTCTTCAAGCAACAGTCTCCCATTTGCTTTGGCTCCCAAGAAGCTCAGACTTAAAAGGTGTGCTCTGTGCTTATGATAAGGAACAAACTAAAATATAAAGGCACAGGATGATCGAAAACAAAGGATAAAAACTAGAAGTGCAAAACACCAAAAGCAAGCCCATGTAGCTATATTATTCTTACACTAGTATAGCTCAAGGAAGAAATTATTACTGGAGTTCATGAGGATTACTTCAAAATAAGACAAGACCCCAAAAATGTAGGGCATAGACGATTTCAACAATGTGCTGTTCTAATTTACAAAATACAAAGTAATGAACCCAACAATTGGAGACTCTACATTGTTTTCAAGCACACATGGAATTTTTATATAATATTGACTGTCTGAGGCCCAGGGTCTGGAACTGTGGCCTGTGGGCTAAATCTGGCCTGATGCTAGTTTTTGTAAATAAAGTTTTATTGAAATAGCCACTACTGTTTGCCTACTTATTGTCATGGCTGTTTTCATGCTACAATGGCAGAATTAATTAGTTGTAATAGACCCTATAGCCTACAAAACCTAAAATAATTACTACCTGGTCCTTTATTTATTTTTTTAATTGCTAATTCCCATCCTAAGCCAAAAGGCAAGGTCTTGCATACAATAATCTTAAGATATCTGGGTTTCCCTTTCCCAGTGTGTAGATGTATAGAGACTCTGACAAATGGCGGTAGGTCCCTTAGATGGCCTTCTGTGGCATAGTATCCTTCCCCAGGTGTCCCAGCCTCCCCTTTGATCAATGGGCTCTGGGTCTAAGAACAGACTTAAATCTGGGAAAGGTGAGTGATGGGGGGTGATTTTTATTGCAGCAGCTGATGTCCATTCATCATGATATTTTATGATTAAAACAGCCAAGGAACATTTTTGATGGGTCCCCATCTATCTTGCTCCTATCTCACCATAGTCTACTAGTTATTTCACAGATCCCTGTGGGGCCAGGCTCCTTGGTTGCCATTTCTTGCTATCGATCATGGTAATTGTTATTTTGCCTTTGACAGCTAACTTCTGCCATCTTGTCTCTGCTATTTCAGAATCCATCATTTCCATTCACACAAGAGAACCCAATTCCACGTCACTATCCTCTGCCATTAACCTTGGCTTGCAAGCCACCACTGAGTTTCTTGGCTGGTGCCCCATTCGCTACTGTTTGAGTGAAGGAAGTGTCTTCTTGTCCATCTAGGGTGCATAGTCAGGAGGTGGGTCTTTAATTATAAATCCATCCCCATAGCATTGCCTCTGAGCCTTCTGAGTCCTGCCTCAGTTTCCAGCCGAGGCAATGCCAGACCTCCACTTTATTTATTCTAGACCATCATTCCCTCCAAACCTCAAGGAGCCATTTAGTAGCACATGGTCTGGCTGACACAGGATCAACCCCAGTTGTCTTTGCCTGGATATTAGATCCTGAGTTGTGAAGGTGTGTGTTTCGTGCCATTGAGTCAGCTCCAACTCCTGGTGACCCTATGAAGGAGCGATGTCCACAATGTCTGTCCTCAACAGCCTTGCTCAGCTCCTGTGGGCTCATGCCTACAGCTTCTTTTATGGAGTCAATCCATCTCATATTTGGTCTTCCTCTTTTCTGCCACTTTCTATTTTTCCCAGCATTATTGTCTTTTCCAAAGAACCCTGCCTTCTCATGAAATGCCAGAATTAGGACAGTTTCCCCCCATCACTTCCAAAAAAGAAATCTCCATGGCCAATAAACCTATGAAAAGATACTTAACTCCATTAGTCATCAGGGAAATGAAAGTTCAAAACCACAATGAGATTTGCCCAACAGGTGTAAAAATTTAAAATCTGATACTGCCAAGTGTGGGTAAAGATGTGGAGTAATGGAGCTTTCATACTTTCTGGTGGAAGTGTAAATTGGTACAATCCCTTTAGAAAACAATCCAGGGTTACCTAAAAGATGAACATATTTATAACCTATAACAACAAAGTTTATACCTAGGTTTATTTCTTGCACAGGTGCTCCAGGGACTTGTCCAGGAATGCTATAGCCTTATTGGCCTGATCCAGCAACAGAAGAATTAAAATATAAATGGACTCATTTACATAATTGACCATGATATGAGCAAAAGAACACTTGAAATATGTATCAATGAGGCCGTGATTTTTTTCATTTCATTTACTTTTTCTCCAACTTTATTGAGGTATAATTTATAATACAGTAAAATTCATTCTAAGTGCCTAATTTGTGGAGTTCATGAAATTGTAAATCCTAATATATAAAAACTCTGGGTCCGTCATGATCAGAGGCTTGACCTACCGGAAGTCAGTCCTGCAGTCAGTGCTGGGTTGCCATAGTGACCCAGCAATGACTGCTGCAGCTGCAGGTGCAGTGAACCAGCACTGACTACTGAGAGGGCTACAAATCAGGCCTGAAGAGAGAAGCAGGGTCTGATCCATAGCCTGTGTGGCAGCTGTTGATCAGCACTTGCCTCTCTCTTTCTCTCCAGGCTGGGTCAGCAGCCATGCCTCCATTTCTCTCCAGGCCTCCACCGGGGCTGTTGATCAGCCCTGCCTTTCTGATCAGGCCCCGTTGATAGGCCCAGAGATGCTGACTGGCATAGAAACCAACCAATCAGAACCAAATCTGGGTGAAGTGTGAGGAGCCAATGGCTGCCTAGGAGGCGGAGCTTTTGATGCTGACTGGCACAGAAACCAACCAATCAGAACCAAATTGGCTTGCAGAGGAGGGCAGTTTGGGGTGAGATCAGGCCTGCAGGGGAGGGCAGTTAGGGGCGAGATTGGGCCGGCAGCGGAAGGCAGTTAGGGGTGAGATCAGGCCAGCAGGAGAGAGCAGTTAGGGGTGATCAGGCAGGCAGGCAGAGGGGTTAGGGGCAATCAGGCAGGCAGGCAGAGGGGTTAGGGGCAATCAGGCAGGCAGGCAGAGGCAGTTAGGGGCGATCAGGCAGGCAGGCAGGTGAGCGGTTAGGAGCCAGCAGTCCCAGGTTATGAGAGGGATGTCCGATTGGAGAGGGTACAGGCTGGGTTGAGGGAACCCCCGCTCTTTGCACGAATTTTGTGCACCGGGCCACTAGTCCTACCTAATAAAAGGGTAATATGCAAATAACCATCACTCCGCTACGCCCACAATTGGGCCTGCAGGAAGCTGGGGGGCGGGACTCAGGGTGGCCTATCCAGCCATTGAGAGGCGCGGAGGGCGGGCCTATCCGGCCGTTGAGAGGCGCCGGAGGCTTTTGGCCAGGTGCACAAGCGGACACCCAGCTCCCCTGCCATCGAAAGCGGGGAGCTGGGTGTCTCTCTGTGCATACGGAGAGACTATAAGATGCCAAGAAAGAAACCACTACTAAGGAAAGGACTCAAAAACTAAAACTATGGAACTTACAGGTAAATAAATAGGAGAAAATCTTTTTTGGAGGTAGCTAGATAGCTTAGAAGGACATAGGAAACACTAACCATAAAAAAGTAATTGGTAGATTTGTTAAAATTAACATCTTCTCTTGAAAAAAGACACCATTATGAAAATAAAAAGGCAAGTCATAGGGAGAAATTATTCACAATACATATGTCTGAAACAGACTTTTATGGAGAATATCTATGAAGCAGTCTTACAATTCAATGGTAAGAATACAGACAACCCAATGTTCAAAATGTGCAAAAGATTTGAACAGACACATCACAAAAACAAGATCTATACCATCATGTGATGATTAATATCATTAGTCATAAGGGAAATGTGGATTAAGCCTCAGTGATTTTCTACAAAACACACTAGAAAGGCTAAAATTAAAAAGACTGACAATAACAAGTATTGGCAAGTATGAGGAGCCACTACAACTCTCATGTAGGTGGGAGTATAAACTGTTGCACCCACTTTGGAAAATGTATTGACAGTTTCTTAGAAAGGTAAACATTCCCTTACCATAGACCCAGCAATGTTACCTCTTGGTATTTAAAATAAATCAATAAAATCATAACATTTGTTCACACAAGGATTTGTACACAGATGTCCATTGTAATCCTATATAATAAAGAGCTAATATGCTAATTAGACCAGATGGCAGAACAACCTTCCAGAACGATCAGTGGGCGGGGCTGTGAGGTAGCCGGGGCCACAAGGCAGCCGGGGCTTCGAGGGCTGAGTTCCTTGCACAAATTTTGTGCATCGGGCCTCTAGTAGTTATCTAATTACACCAATAATCAAGATAGGGAACATATTCATCACCCCAAAAGTTTCCCATACCCCTTTGCACTTAATTCCCTCCCCTGACTCTCAACCTCAGTAAGCTCAGGGCTGCTTTCTGTGCCTGTGAGATTTAGCCTTTTGGAGAACTTAAGTAGAATCATACAGCCTATAGTTTTTGTATTTGATTATTTTTACTTAGCATAACAGCTTTTCACATGAGAACGGGTCCCCTTTTTCTGGATCTTCACATACTAGGTAATTTTAGATTGCATATATTATTCATGTTAATTGTGGAGTTCCTCTATTCTGATATTTTTCTCTAATGGGTTATTTCATTTCATTTTAGCGGGCATTTTTCTTGATTGAACTCTAACTCTGTTTCTTGGGTGGAGGTTCCAATCTCTTTCAGACCCTTTGGTCTTTAGCTGAGGTGCTGTGTGTCTGTCCTGTGGATGCATGGTCCAGCGGTCAGCCAGAGGCCTGAGCAGATAGAATTGGGGGAACCCCTCTCTGGCTTTCTCTCTTCCAGGACTCTTTCTCATCCCGTTGGCAGCTGTAGTCACCCTGGACTCAATGTTCTATTTTCATGGACCCAAAATTTGGCTTTTTTTCCCCAGCACCACCGCTGGCCCATACATTATGGCCTGCACCTGACCCCTGGCTAAGAGCAGCAGAAATGGAGCCTCATTTTCTGTAAATTCTCTCCCATGTCTGGAGAGCAACTTCCCACCAAAATCTACCTGCTTCTGTTCACTTCCCAGTGCTTCCATTTTTGTTACGTCTATTCAGTAAAATCTTATTCACGCATTACTGTAAACAGAAGGTGAACTATGATGTTTTGAGGGCAAATATTAAGATGCTCATTTTTTAAAAGATTTTTTTAAAAATATTTTTTATGTACTTCAGGGAAGAAGGGAGAGGGAGAGAGGGATAGAAACATCAATGATGAAAGAGAATCATTGATCAGCTGCCTCCTGCATGACCCCTATTGGGGATCTAAGCCTGCAACCCGGGCATATGCCCTGACTGGGAATCGAACTGGTGACCTCCTGGTTCATAGGTCAATGCTCAATCACTGAGCAACGCCAGCCAGGCAAGATGCTCATATCTTTTTTAAGGTTTTAAGTTCTTGTATGGTCCTCCCAAATTCTGCTGTGAAATCAATATGACATCTAGTGGCTTGGTAAAGCAAGTTAGGAGTGGTTTTAATCCGTTACATCTGGATTTGGGGCTTCCTACCTGTGGAGGTGGAGTGGAGGTCATTGGTAACAACATTTTAATATTTGATGTTTAAGAAACATTTATTGGAAAGCAGTAACAACTAATAAAGATCTTGACTTCAATCTGCTCATTAATAAGCAAGAAAGAAAGCGGGAGGGAGGGAAAGAGATGAAAAGGGAAAGGAAGGAAAGAGGAAAGAAAGGGAAGAAAAAGGGGGAGAAGCATGCAGCGAAGAGAGGAAAGCAGAGTAGAGGAGAAACGAGAAGGGGTGATGGCGAGGACATTCCAGGAACAGGGAGCGAGACAGACCCTAGAATTAGGTAGTAACCTGACAGAACAAGGAAAAGGGAGTAGCAGGAAATGTGGTTTGCTAAGTAGCCTGGCCTGTGAAAGACCATGTCATGGGGCAGAGTTTAGCTTTTATCCACTACACTTCTGGCCATGTGAGTTTGTACTCAACAAGCGTGCCTCTGCTCAGATGCATTCCCTGCCTTCCACCCCCTCTGCAATGCAGGGGAACCGACCCATGTTGCTTGTCTTCTCCGGCCTCCTTGGTCAGCTGCTCCAATCAGCTGGGTGTGGCTGGAATCACTGGCAGGTGATTGAGGGTGGAAAGTTGGGAGGAGCTAGGGCCTTGCCCTCCGTCTCTTTCCATTTCAGGAAGAGCAGGGGCTGTGTTTCCTTCACGGCCCTAGCTCCGATGTGAGGGACCCACAGGGTTGCAGCTTCTCCCAGTGATCTGGCCCGGGGATCTAGGAACACCACCTTATCCTTTCGCTCCTCATCCTAAAAGTGGGAGCGGCTTCCTGTTCCTGTTCGTCTTGGGCTTTAGCTTCTCCCACCTTCACTGTGAAACCATCTCCTTGCATCCAATACCCTTTGTTGGAAGCACTTGGAGTGGTTTCCTTTTTCCTCATTAGTGCCTAAGACACCTTCTCTTCACTGCTCTGGTTTCCCTGGGGAGGGCTTCTCCCCCAGATCAGGCGTCCTCAAACTACGGCCCGCGGGCCACATGCGGGTGTTTTTGCCGTTTTGTTTTTTTACTTCAAAATAAGATATGTGCAGTGTGCATAGGAATTTGTTCATAGTTTTTTTAAAACTATATCCTCCATCGGTCTGAGGGACAGTGAACTGGCCCCCTGTTTAAAAAGTTTGAGGACCCCTGCCCTAGATACTCGTCGCACCTGCTCCATTCCTTGCCTCTGCGCGTGGGGATGCACTGAATTACCGGTGAGCCGGTGACAGCAATTGCTCCACATTCTCACTTGGGCGCATCTCTCTGGGTGGGAGGAATCCGAGAGTGAATTTTAGCACACTCTTTATTATAGGTCAGCGCTGTCCTTCAATATAGCCTGTTCTGTAATCAAATGGACCTTGGAATCTCCATCTGTCTAACTCCTGAGTCTGAATTGGTTCCCAAGGCCAGGACGCGGCATGTTTTTTCTCCCCTCCCTCAAATTCCAACCGGAAGCAGGGGAGAGGTTAGATTTGTGCTGCTACTGCATTATAGCCAAGGGAAAGATGTACCCCCGAGTCTGGCTTATTAGAAGAGGTCCTTTCCCCCACCTCCTCTCCCCAAACATGTTTTATTAATTTTCAGTCCCTTGGGGAACTATTGAGATTATGTCAGAGGCCCAGAAGCCTGATGTCAGGAGCGGGTAATAATGACAAAAGGCCAGTTTCCTGCAGCCACACCTGCAGCTGCACAGAATTCTGCCTTCAGTGCCCATCAGTTGGTCTTAATATTCTGTTGTCACTATCTTGGAGTTCTTAAGAACTCCATTTTTCACTGGACCCCTCAGATTATGTAGCCGGTCCTGGTACTACCCCTTTCCTGGGGTACACCTTTCAGACTGGTTGGGCGAGTCCTGGACTCCCAAGCTCCTTGGGATTTTAAGGCCAGCAGCGCGGCCAAAAGCACCAGGGAGTTCTCCAGGTGGTCAGCAGAGGGCAGCAAACTGCCACTGAAGGGCTTCTCTCCCTGGAGAACTAGGGGTTCCAAGCAGACTTTGGGGAAAGTTTATGTTGGAGGAAGGTGGGTGACCGAAGTAGGGGGTTGTTGGTTGTCTGCTGCTCTTTATCTTTGAGAACCAGAAGCTACCCTCCTGGGACCTCAGGCGAGGTGGCCTGCGGCACTGCCACTCCTGTGAAGCTGTCTGTGCCTGAACCAGAGCGAAAGCTTCCTCTCAGCCCCGACAGCACACACCCGGGGGCAGGGACATGCGGCCACGTGCCCTCCCGCTCCCGCTAAGGGCCAGGCCTAGGGCACAGAGCCCCCCTGGGGCCCCGCGGGGTGCTCCGTGGATTGCCTCTAGTCCTTAGAGCACTTTGATGTAGAGTGGCGACCTTCACACAGCTGTGAAGTGAGAAAACGTGGGTGTGAACCCTGGTCTACCTAAGTTCAACGAGGCCTGCTCTTTCCATAAGTTCATTCCCCCTCCACAAAAGAAAAAACAGGAATTTTTATTTTATTTATTTTTATTTTGCTTCGCTTTGTCAGGTGGAAACAAGTTCCTTAGTATAATGTCCATCCTCTCCGGGCCCAGGAGAACAAGAAAACTGGCATCCACCCAAGGCCTGTGACCTGGATTACATTCTCATCAGACAGAAAAAGGACTTTTTAAAACTGGTTGTTTTTTTTTTTCCTCTTTACCTACAGCTCATTCTGCTCTCCCTTGAGGTCTTATTGTAAGGAGAAACGCAGCAGCGATTCAAACCCAATGACAACTGCCTTTGGCGAGCTCTCCTTCGTCCCGTCACTTCATAAGTTCCATGTGCATGGACTGCATGTAGAAGCTACCCTGGAGGACCCTGTGGCCTCCGAAGAGAGGCCCCCAGTGACACTGGTGTCAAAGGAAGACAGAGCTGACACTTCTCGTAGTCCCCGGGAATGTTGTGGTACGGAGATTGCAAACGCCAATGCATGCGGGGATGGGGCAGCCATCACTAACAAGAGAAGCGAATCAGCCGGGAAAAGCAGGGCACGGCACTGAGGGACATTCCCGACTCACGGGGCCAGCACTGTGCTCCTCAGCGGCGCCCTGTGCGCAGCGGGGTCACCTTCGCCCGTGTGCGCGGCTGTGCTCAGTCCTGGGGAAGCAGGGCCTGGGCGTCAGGTGGGGACCGCACAGAGGCGGCGCCCTGGGCAGTGGCTGAGCTGAGGGCTCTAGCATCACCCCGCCTGGGTTCCAGCCCCGATCCCACCACTCCTCGCGGGGGGGGGGGGGGGTCTTTGGGCAACGTACTCCCTTTCTCTGAGCCTCCACTGCTTTCTCTGCCAAGGAGGTGACCACAGTTACCCTCGTGGTGTGAAAAGCCAATAGGAGGGTAGATGCCGTGCTGACCAGACTCACAAAGGGAAACTCTTAGGTTACCCCCCCACCCACCCACCCCCCACCCCCAGGCTAGTCAGGCTTCGGAAGCAGGTTTCTGCGCTCACCAGAGGCTGCTGCATTTTCTGTTGAAATACCATCTTCTGTGGCGTGCTTTCGCTATCTATTTTAACTTCATAAACAACAACAACGTGAGGAAAATGCCCCTATTTTGTCCCACTGCCCTCTCTTTAGCCTTTCGGGTGAAGAGAGAACAGATCTGGCCCCTCATCTGGCAGAAATAGAAGGCCTTGGTCCTCCCTCCCACCCCCCACCCTCCCCCAATCCCCCACCCTCCCTGCTTCCCCACCCCCTCCCCCTCCCCCCTCCCCCACCTCTCTTCCCCCCTCCTCCCCCCCTACCCCCCCGGAAGCGCGCAGGGATCTTGAGTTTAAGGGAGCGAGCCCTTTTGCAACTCCAAAAGCAACCCCTGTGAATGTGGGACGGGGTCCCCACTAGCTTCCCACAGGGTGGGAGCCCCCGAGGGTAGGACCCCACACGGCAAGCCCGCCAAGGACAAAGCCGGGACCCTCCCCTGCTGAGCTGGACATGGGCCAAGAGGCCTTTTAGCAAAGGATTAGGGGTCCAGCTTGGATCAGCGGACTCCCTGCGAGACAGGATGCCGGTGTGGCTGGGGAACGGTCCCAGCTGGCAAGACCTCTTGCAGGGGCTCCTCCGAGAGGGAAAACCCCTCCTCTAACGCCCCTCCGGTTTGAACGAAATTTCTCCCTCCAGGACAACCCTTTCCCCACTTCTTTCTCTGCACCTAACAAAGGAAGAGAATCAAGGGGGTCGCACTTTTGGATGTCCCACACTCTGAATCCAAACTCCAGCACCTGGATCAGCATGGTGCTAGGGAGGGCCAGACTTGGGGGGGCGGGGAGGGGGGGGCGGATGTCACACACAGCTCTGACAGGCAGCCCACCCAGCTCACCCACAACACTGGGACTTGGCTGTGACCAGGATGCCCAATTCTGTCTAAATCTTCTTGGGATAGTAATGAAGCTGCACATATTTTAAAAGTTGGAGCCAGATTTCAAAGGTGCTGCCTGACAACTAAACTAGAAAGAACTATATTTGTGGCTGTGGATACAGCTGCTTGTGAAGGTGGGTGGGGGGTAGAAAATCAGATTGATCAAAGCAGTTACCACATTGAAACGTTGAAACATTAGAAGCTGCCTCCAGTCCTTCTTGGATTGAGGCTGGGTATGGAAATCAGGAGATAAATGCATGTGTAATTGAACCATTATCACAAAAATGTAGATCAGTGTCAAGATCAGGATCCGAGATAAGGACTTTGAGGGGGTGATGCAGAGAAAGCCGAGGTGCAGGATCCTGAGGAGCTCAGGCTCAGGCGTTCTTTCTAGATTTGGAGGTGAGATATGTAAAGCACTGGGTTGGGTCTTGTCTGCGTTTACTCTCAGGGTATAATCTGTGAGTCCCTGTCTGGGTGGCCTGAGCAGGCGGAGGAGCCTGATACGGTCAAAGCCATGATCGGAGGGGGACGTTGAGGGGACTGAATTTCCCCCAGGGGAGCCTGCTGTCCTCACCACTAGAAAAAGGAGAACTTGAGAACCTGACCTTTGACTCCCCTCTTCCTGCTCTTTCTCCTTCAGCCTCTCTCCCTCTCCCCCCTCCCCCACAGCTCCCTTTGAAGCTCCCCCGGGGTTTGAGAGACATTCTGCACAGCCCGTTGCCCCGCCCCAGCTTTCTGCCTACAGGCTCAGGAGCCACCTCCAGTGGAAACTCAGGTCCTTCCTTCTGCCTCTTGCCTGGCTCCATGCACCCCCTCACCCACCTGTCCTTTAATCATCATTTCTTCTTTGGATAAATATTTTCAAATTCCACGCGTACTCTTTGAAACTTGGACTTGTCCCCAGAAGAGCCAAACTGGAGAAGAATTGGTGATTGACCAACACAGGTGGGTCCCTTTGCTGCCCTAACGTGCAGGCTTAGCATCCTTGTTGCCACCTCACTCCACTGTAGGAATCGCAAGATATTTCCTTTCTTTTCTCTTTTTTTTTTCCTTCCTCACCCGAGGATATTTTTCCATTGATTTTTAGAGAGAGGGTAAGACAGAGAGAAATATCAATGTGAGAAAAACACATAGATTGTTTGCCTCCTGCCCGGGCTCTGACCAAGGCCTGGGCTGGGGAGGATCCTGCAACTGAGGTACATGCCCTTGACTGGAATCGAACCTGCGAACCTTCGGTCTGCAGGCTGGCACTCTATCCACTGAGCCAAACCAGCTAGGGCTTAAGATACTTCTTAATGCCACCCCGAGGCCTGCACATTTTCCTAAAGCACAGAACTGACCTTTATTGAGCACTTACTGTATGGGCCAGACTGCAGCGCCCCCAGAGTGTAGGATGTCTCCGAGTGTAGGACTTCAGTGTCCTGGTCTCAGAGTACGGGACCTCAGGAATTAATATTAGAAGAGAAAAGCAATAATTCTACTAGAGGTGGGAGGAAAGGGTGCAGCCCCCAGCTATGGCTCTGGCTGCTTTGGAGGGGGAAGCTGCAGTGAGCGGGAGTAGGCCCTGCAGAGGGCTTCGGCCTGAAGCCTGGGCTGTGGCACCTCCTCACTCCACCCTCTATGATTCCACCCAACCGGCAGTGAGGATCCAGAGAGTCATTTACAAGCTGACTCCCCTGCCATGGGCTCCAGCAAGTCTTGGCGGGTGTCTGCTGGCATAGGGTGGGGGAGCAGCCCTCACGGGTGCAGCAGCCAAACACCTGCAGCCCAGCACTATCCCCAGCCCTCCCTCTCCTGCAATCTCTTGCTGGATCTCCGGTTCCAGCTCAGATGCAGGGGAGGGAGATCAGACAGAAAATTCCAGGGGCTGGAAAGCCCTCCCACAAGGACATTCTCCCCTCTCCCCGCCCCCCCCCCCCACCCCCCCGCAACCCTCAGTTTCCAATGAAGCAGAAATTTTAACTCTTTGGGGCAAATTTTCAAAGCTGAGTAACTACCTACTACACACATAAATCCTGTTATTTGTTAACAGCTTTTGAATGAGTAACTTGCTCCCATAGCTTTGAAAATGTATCTTTGAATAGGTGAGCAGGGGCGATTAAAGATGAAAAGTGCCTATGCAGTACCTTCCGCCACGCCAGAGGCTGTTCTGAATGGCATTCCAAGGCTGGCGAGAATAACTTTCTTTAGAAGAATGTAGGAGGGTGACTTAAAGGGGAGAGGGAACAGAGAGCGTATCTGTGTGATTGGAACGATTTGGGGACCACCCACCCTGCTTGACCCCTCTGCTGGTTGTACGGGGACCTGCCCTCTGATCACCAGTTCCAGGTGCAGACAGCTGTCACATGCTGCCCCTGGATTTTCTGGGCTGTTAGAGAACCAGACCAAGGCTTTCAGGATAGAGCAGGGATGTCACTTGAAAGAAAAGGCTCCCCCTAAACCCACATTGCTCTTCAGAAGGCCACCTCCCCACAGTAATGCCCAACAGCCCCCGCTACTCCCCAGTATAAAGCTTGGCTGTAGAAACTACCCTGGAACACATGGGTGGTCTTTGGTGCCCATGGCCCTCTAAGATGGACACTTCCGGGAACCCAGCAGTCCTGCATCCAAGATAGGGATTGTAAAGCCGTCAATCAAGGAACGGTGCTCCCTGCAGCCAAAGAGCAAGGCCAGAGAGCTGGGGGATTATCGCATCCCTGGGACCCCAGCAGGGTCTGAGATCAGCACGCAGCAGGAGGTAATATGGTATAGAGCAGCCGGCTCTCCAAATTGGCTGCACAGGAGAATCGCGTGGGAAGTTTTTATAAATCCTGATGCCCAGCCCACCCTTCCAAGCCCCAACTCCCAAGACATCAGAATCTCAAGATGTAGGTAGGACCCAAGTGTCAGTCATTTTTCAAGCTTTTGGGTGATTCTAAGCTGCAGCCAAGTTTGAGAACAAGTGATGTCAAATGGTTGGGGTGATTCTGAGACTCCGGGTCCCCAAGGGGAGAGAGGAGAAGGTTTATCAGTTTCTGGTTGGAAAAGAATGTGTTCAAGCAGAGAAGGTTCAGAGTCCCCTTCCTTTCTTAGGACAATCAGAATGTCCTTTGCCACTTCTTCCTTTGGAAGGGGGACTCTACAGCTTAACTAGCTTAACTGTTTTCTATTTGTAAACTTGACTTGGGGGTGGATGTAAAACATTTAAAAGGCTTTTTAAAAAATAATTTAGAGCAATTTTAAGAATAATAGATACAATCTTTATATACTCCTTATCCAGAAGCACTGATCGTTAATATTTTGTCATATTCATATATATATATATGTATGTATATATATGTATGTATATACACACATACATATATGCACACATACATATATGCACACATACATGTATGCACACATATATATATACATACATTGAGTGGCCAGATTATTATGATCTCTGAATGCATAATAATTTGGCCACTCAGTATATATATTAGAGGCCCGGTGCACGAATTCGTGCATGGGTGGGGTCCAGCCAGCCTGGCCAGGGGGAGGGGACATGGGCGGTTGGCCGGCCTGCCTGCTGGTCGAACTCCTGGTTGAGGGGACAATTTGAATATTAGCCTTTTATTATATAGGATATATACTGAGTGGCCAGATTATTATGCGTTCAGGGATCATAATAATCTGGCCACTCAGTGTATACATTTCTTTGTATACACACATAAATAATTATATGTGCACACATATACACACATATGTGCATTATACTATTTTTTCTCAACCATTTGAGTGTTGGTTGCATTTACCATGCCTCTTCTCTACGTATAAGTACCCCTTTATCTTTAATGCTCCACTATGTTCTAAGAATAAAGATATTGCATTATATAAACATAGTAGTTATAAAATTCAGGACATTTGACATGACTACAATACTAATATCTAATCTACAGTCCATATTCCAATATTCCAAATGTTTCAATAATAACTTTCATAGATTTTTCCTCTAATTCAGGGTCTAATCTAGAATCACACATTGCATTTGTTTACAGCTTAAACTTCCTGGTAGGGAAGGGAGATTTACATTAAAATTTTTTTTACTATATAATATAACAATTAACATAAGGAAGATTGTCATCTGATTTTAAGCATATTTTTCATTCTCAAAATTTATAAACCAAGAGTTTTTTATTAAACATGTCCTCAAAAGTTAAAAATGAAATTTTTTTCTCATGATTTTTCAAACCTTTAGACCTTGAAGAACTCACAGCGTGTTACCACATTTAACCTTTTCTCTCACAGCATAGATATAGCCCTGCTATCTAAGGGAAATCTCCCACAATAACTGTGATAGAGGAAAATTATCCCTGGCAATGTCTTCTTAGAAGGTGGCCAAGAAATGCATGTTCAGTGAGTGAATGAATGTTCCCTTGCTTGGATTACTGCAATAGCCTCCTGGCTGGTTTCTTGCTTACCTTTCCCCGTATTTGTTTTTGTTTTTTGCTTTTTGTTTTTTGTTCTTTGTTTTTTGTTCTTTGTTTTTGTTTGTTTCTCAGCCCATCAACCAGAATGATCCTTTTAAAAACCTAAGTCAGAGTGTGAACCTGTTCACTCTCCCAACAACTCATTGCTTCCCAAATCATTCAGAGGAAGAGCCAGCATACTATTCTCAACTGGCTTTTCTTTCATCGTTTTAGAGGACCATTTGACTGCTTGATGAGTTCTAATAGGTCTTTGTAACTTTAACCCTTGACCTCCTAGCGAGGTTGGATCTAAACTCAACCCCATAGGAGCCTGTTGGAGGACCTCATGGGATAGGACTCCACACCCTATTCCAAAGGGCCTGAAGTCTTTCTTCACATCCAGCAAAAGCAAGGAGCTATTTTTATGCCGAGAGCTCCTGGTACACCAGAAGAAATGATTCTGTAAGAGGAAAGGGGAGTGTGTGAAGGAAGTGGGGAGGTGGAGGGAAGATGTGAGAAAGAAAGGAATGCTTGAAGCCAGAAAGAGGGGCCGACAAAATGCCCAAAGGTCTTTGGAAGCCTGTGAACTGCAGGATTTTTCAGAGCCCAGGCACCATTTAAAGCCAAGCTATCATTATGACTACAAAGCTATTTACTTATTTCAATGGTATTATTTAATAGACTGAATCAAGCCTTTTATGACTTAAAGTAACTTCAAAAATAAACTTTCGCTTCTCCAAGTCATTGAAGAAGGATCCAGAGTTCGTTTCTGTTCAATAGGCCAAGGTAGTAAATCACATTTTCTACCAAAAGGAAATGTTTAGAGAACTTTGGGGGAGGGCTGGGTCTTTGAGAGGTAGGAATGTGGGCTCTGTGCCCAGTTCTTCTTTCTGACCCTGTTCATAACCCTAACAAGTCACCTCACCTTCTTGAAACCTCAGTTTCTCCCTTTGAAACAACCTTGGGCAAGTTGGGTGATTAATAATGATGCAGTGTTAGCAAAATGACTTTGAGGTCTTTGGATGAAAGACAACCTATAATCTGGGATGAGGATTTACTGTCTTATTAAAAGAAGAGCAGCATATAGTACTCCACTAATAAACGTTGACAAAATAAACGTGCTCCATTCATTCTGGCAAGGACAGGCCATTCATCTATTGCAAGTATGATGAGAGAGGGTATGTTCCAAGGTCATAAGATGTTGCATTATTGTTGCCCAGGAACATGTTTTGGTTCTATATCTATATCATCACCTGGAGTTATAACTAACAGTATCTGCCCCCTAGAGTTAGAGTGATCTAATAACTAATAATTAACAAACAGGCCGGCAGCACAGCTTTGTCCCTTGACTTGGGTATGAAAAGTATAACAAGAGTAACCCTAACCAGTTTGGCTCAGGGGATAGAGCGAAGGGTTCTGGGTTCGATTCTGGTCAAGGGCACGTACCTGGGTTGTAGGCTCCTCCCCGGCTTGGGCCCTGGTCAGGGCATGAGCAGGAGGAAACCAATCGATGTGTTTCTCTCACATCGATATTTCTCTCTGTCTTTCCCTCTCTCTTCCACTCTCTCTAAACATCAGAAGAAAAATATCCTTGGGTGAGGATTAAAAAAAAAGAAGAATAGCAAGGGTGCTACCCCAAAAATTAAAACCAGGATTTTGGTAAAATAAGAAAAATCTGTGAGAGAAATGGGGGACGTTATATGAGGATCACTTTTGCTGAGTATCCTGACAAATGAGACAGAAAGGCCCACGTTGGTCACAAAGGAAGGTTATGGAGAGATTTCAGGGGAGCTATTCACTCCTAATACCCAGGTTTCCCATCAACTCAGCCCATCTACAGAGGCTCAAACACACCCTGCCTACGTCACCTGGGCATTGAGGGTGATTTCTCTGATTATGTGGAAAGAATTACAGAATCTGAGTCCAAGAGACTAACTGCTCTGTCACTAACTGGGCAACTTGGAGCAAACTATTTTCCCGGCCTCAGATAGCTCATCTGTAACCTGAGGGCATTGAACTAATAATATAACTACCGTTTACTGAGCACATACTAAGTACCAGGCCCTTTGCTATGCACTGCACGGGCCTTATCTTATTTCATCCTCTGAGGTCGTTGCTATTACCTTCATTTAACAGCTGCAAATTGGCTCAAAGAGGTTCAAACCTATTTTATGCACAGGAATTTATTTGATAAATATTTATTAAGCATCTACTATATACAAGTTGTCAAGAGTCAGGAGAGACACTTAGTGCTCATTCTTTTTTTTATATATTTATTGTCTAAACTTTTACATATGTCTCCTTTTTCACAATCTGGGAGAGCCTCACGATGTAGGAGTCTGTCTTAGTCGGCCCAGGCTGCTATAGCAAAATATCACAGGCTGGGCAGCTTAGACAGCAGATACTTATTTCTTACGGTTCTGGAGGCTGGAAGTCCAGGATTAGGGTGCCCGCCTGATCGGATTCTGGTGACAGGCCTCTTCTGACTTAGCAGCAGCATTTGATACAGTTGACCCCTCACTCCTTCTCTAGATGCTTTCTTCACTTGGCTACCAGAACTCTCCTTTCTCTTGAGCCCCCCTTCCCCCCATCTCCTTGGTTGCTCTTTATCAGGCTGATATGCTAATATCTTCTCTCTTCAGAATTTTTGCAATATTCCAGGGCTTAGACCTTGGACTTCTTTCCTCTGTCTACTCTCACTCCTGTTGTGATAATATTTATCACATTTATTTCACGATTTTTCAGGTCCTCTTTTATGCATATGACTCCCCAACTTATTTCTTTGGTCTAAACTTCTCTTGTAGATCTCAAAATTGAGAAATAACCTGCCACTTGATACCTCCCCTGGATAGCTAATGGACACCCCAAGTCAACTTGTTCAGACACGCACCCCTGATCTTTTCACTGAAACCTGTTTTACTTGCAGCCTTCTCCTTCTTAGATGGTTGTAACTGTATCCTTCCCATTTCCTAAGCCAAAAACCTTGGACTCATTCTTCATTTTACTCTTGCTTGCATAGTCCACATCCAATCCATTAGGAAACCCATCTGGCTTTACCTTTAAAATGTATCTAGAAACAGATCAATTCTCACCACTCCAATTGCCACCATCTTGGTCCGAGCCATCATTAAATTAACATGGGCCCTAAATGGTTTGGCTCAGTGGCTAGAGTGTCAGCCTGTGGACTGAAGGGTCCCGGGTTCGATTCCAGTCAAGGGCATGTACCTTGGTTTCGGGCACATCCCCAGTAGAGGGTATGCAGGAGGCAGCTGATCGATGCTTCTCTCTCATCGATGTTTCTAACTCTCTATCCCTCTCCCTTCCTCTCTGTAAAAATCAATAAAAAATATTTTTTTAAAAATTAACTTGGGCATCTACTCTGTGCTAGACTTTGTGCCAGATGCCAGGAATGTAGACAAATAGGATACAGTCCCTGCCCACAGAGAGTGCCTAGTCCAGTGGGGAAGATGGATATGGAAGCAGGTAATTGTAATCCATTGTGTTAAGTGCAGTGACAGAGACATGGATGTTCAGAGGAGGGGTACAGTCTTTATGTCCCCCTCCAGTGTGATGTTAAAACTGCTCATTTTAGCCTCTTGAACAAAGCTGACCCACAATGTGCTAGGCATCCTAAAGTCAATTAAAACAAGTCTCAGGTTCCATTCATTGCTACTAGGCCCATTTGCTCATAACACTTAATACCTGTCTTTAAAAATATATATATATATATATATATATATATATATATATATATATATATATATATATATATATATATATATATTGATTTCAGAGAGGAAAGCGGGGAGGAGAAGAGAGAGAGATGGAAACATCAATGATGAGAGAGAATCATTGATCGGCTGCCTCCTGCACAGCCCGGCATTCGATCAAGCCTGCAACCTAGGCATGTGCTCTGATTGGGAATCAAACCATGACCTCCTGGTTCATAGGTCGATGCTCAACCACTGAGCCACACCAGCCAGGCTGTCTTTTTACCTTTATCTCTGCCTCTTATGCTGTGTCATACTCTCACCCATGAGCTTAGAGGAAGAACTCAGAATTTCCCAGCATTGAAATTTGATATGTTTCCCAGGATACAGCCTACAGTGACCCCCCTTTCTCCTAGCAACTTTGGCTAATGGCTCACGGGACAGCTCTGGCCTGAGGGACAGCCCCCGTGGCCTGGCTGGGGCAGACTCCACAGAGTGTGATAGTTCTGTGTACCCTGATAATGTCCCAAACCCCACTGAACTGGTGCTTAATTAAAAGCAACTGGCCTTGGCCATAGGCAAAATGTCTATTTATCCATCTTTTCCATTTGCTTTTCACTGAATCCAGCCTCGCTGGTTTCTCTGCTTTGCTCTGTTCTCTCCTAGCCAGTCTCATACCTGACTTCCATTTCCATATTCCTAAACCACTGCCTAGGCCAGGCCATCCCAGTGAAAAGCCTTCAAAGTCTCCTTATTACCTACCTGATATACCCCAAATCCATTAGCATGCAAGGCCCTCCATACTTGGCCTTAACCTTCTCCTTACCTTCCAGCCACACTCTCCATAACCATGGCCTGCCTACCCATGGAGACCATAACATGCGTGTGCGCTCTCACCTCTGTGTCTCTTCTCATGCTCTTCCCTTTGTCAGGAATGTGCTTCTCCCCTTCTCCACTGAGACAGTATCTTCAATGCCTACGTGAAGTCTCTCCTCCTCCAGCTCCCTGTGGTCCCTCTGAGGTCACCTGTATCATTAGGATCCACTCATGTCCTTACTTCCTTGTAACATCTCTTGCCACGTACTTGTTGCTTTATTTTCTACTCTTGTATTGTATTGGGCCTTTTGTTGGTTACGTCTTCTCCCTTTAGCTCTGCCAGGAGCCCTTGCAGGGCTTAGTGGGAGAGCAGACTATGGAGCCAGACAAACGTGGGTTTAATGCTAATTCTCTCATTGACTAGATAAGTGACTTCAGGCAAGCCGCGATTGTTGTGAGAATGAAACAAGACAACAGGTGAACCTGCCTAAGAGTGCATGGCTCATAGTATTTTATCTCTTTTGTGCCCCGTGTGGAGCCTTGTACATAGCATGTTTTGCAAATGAATTATGAACAATTAGAGAACAGTCATAGAATAAAAGTCTATTTCTGCAATACGCTTCTGCAAAAGGGAAAGAAAAAGTAAAGAAATGCGCAGGGTCCAAAAATGGAGTAGAAGTAGAGAAAGGGAGTTTTTAGTAGTATCTGATATGTGGGCTGTCCTGGGGTGGAGTTGTCAAGTTTGAGTTTCATTGTCCATGCATAGAGCCTAGAGCCGATACCATTTAAGGGCACATTTTGGAAAAATTCTGCCTTCTTGTGAAGGGTTCTGGATAAGAAAACAAAAAAATCCTTTCTGAGAAATAGTAACCAGAAACCAATTGCAATTGAAAGGTTTATACCCACAGGGGTTTGTGGTTCAAATTTACACTATCCAAGTGGCAGGAGTGTCCCCAGTAATTAGAAACATCTTCATCTGGTAACAAGGCTGGCAGAAGCAAATGCAAAACCTCTTTTAAGACACACTTACAACCCAGGCTACACAGAAATCCCATTGTTAAACTCCGTCAAACACCAGCCCGCAATCCAAAATTATGAAACACACAGGGAAACAGTCTCACAGGGGACAACAGAAATAAACACACAACAAAGCAGCAACAAAAGCAGCAGAATTAGACCCCTACATTACCAATGCTTACAAAGGGGCATCCACCAGCCTGGGAAACAATCCGTTAACAGCGTCAGGCAATGCAGACAAATCCCAGTCTAGGAATGGCTTGTATTCCACAAGGTAACTTGAACATGTTATTCAGCCATCAGAATCTCACTTCCTTAGAAAGCAACATATTAGATCACAAAAGCTTTTGGAATCCACATGTCAGAACCTCTTGCGGACACAGAGGCACAATTTCCAGCACATATTTGTGCTCTATAAACATTGACTAAATAAATTTATAAATGAATGAATGAGGTAGCTAGATCTGACCCAAGTTCGAGCTCTGCAGAGTTTGAGAACAAGAGATGTAGAAGAAGGAGGAGAAACAAATTTTATTTTCTCTAAAGCACTAGTGCAACTGGAAAGCATGTAAAAAGGTACAATTTACATCAGGAACATCCATCTCCTTGGTGCTTCTGGTCCCAAACCCAGGACTGCATGGATTTGTCAAGGCTATTCTACTCCCAAGTGCTCCGCAGTGCTGGGGATCTTAGCGCCCTGTCCTTGGGAAAGCATGCAGACTGGGGTCAGGGGTTGGGTGTTAGGAACAGCCTAATACCCCCAGAGATGGTGCAGCTCTAAGGCATGCTTGTTCCCCCGAACGAGCGAGCCCATCATTGTCTGACAAAGTGAAACGAATGCATTCCAGCCATGCGGTCTGGATGGAGCTGGAGCTGAAAACCTTTGCCCAGGCTCACTTTCCTAAGAGTTCACCTTTGAGGTCATCTTCATTCATTCAACAATTGTTCATTGACACTTCCGTTCACAGTCCTGGAGATGCAGGGATGAGCGAGAGTGAAAATAGCCATGCTCTCAAGGAGTTTTCATTTTAGGAGAAGAGACAGGTAACAATAAAAACAAGTATATGGACAAAATATAGGTTTTGTCCCTAAAAATGTACACACACACTGAATAAATTAGAAAGGCCGTGTTTATTAAACTACACTTCATTTTCAAAATTGAGCTATCAGCTGTTAAAGTGTGTATACATTTTTCTGGGACACCCTGTAAATGCAAAGGATGATAAGTGCTATTTAAAAAACAGAAGAGGGAGAAGTGAGAGAGTCATGTATGTTTTACATCTTCCCTACTGCCTGTGTTGAAACCAAAGTTTTTTTGGTGTGTGTGTGTGTGTGTGTGTGTGTGTGTGTGTGTGTGTGAAGTTACAGTTTCTTTTGTGTGTGTGTAAGTTACAGTTTCTTTGGACCTGCCTGTCTTTGTAGCTAGGTCCTCCAGGCCAGTGAAAGGGGAAGTGAGGATACAGAAGTGTCAAAGTATTTGTGGAAATGTCTTTACCCTCAATGATCATTGCTGTCACTCTATCTGATTCCTTTATGGTTCACTCACACACACTCAGGAAAATTCTTTCTCTTTGTGAGTTTTAAGGTTCTGCTTATCAATGGACTCTCTCTGCCCCGCTGCTAATTTCAATATGGAAAGGGAAGTTTTCCCACGTGCAACCTTTCTAAATAAAGGCAGTGCTGGCGTGGCGATCAAGGCAATGAATGATTAAGCAGTCACAAATAAGATGTGAGCTTGCATTCATTTCTGCCAGCGGCAGCCTGGGCTTCTTCCTGTACACTGTTGACAAAGGAACTCGAGAAGGCAAAAACCTTTCAAATAACAAGGAGTCTCTGAAGTGCGGGAACAACATTCTGCTGGTGATGGATGAGCAACCCTTCTCCTCAAAGTCCTCAGAGAGCTCAATCTGCTCACAGATCTCAGCCGCTGGAGCAGCTAACAGAGACCTGAGGGGTGCCTCCAGTCTGCCCCCTCTTGAGGACGATTGTTCTCCTGGACAAGCTACGGTGTGGCTGTGGGCTCCTTATCCTCTCCGGGTGTCTGGCAGCCCTCAGGGTGCGGAAGCCTCAACTGAACCAAGAGCTCTTGTTGCAGCCTGAGCTGCTTCCCGCTTATCCGGATCTCAACAGTCCACAGATCTCTGCTTTGTGGGAGAAAAAGTCTTTTATATTTGGAAACTCATAGTGAGGAGAGCTTAAACTTCCCCCTGTGCAGAAAGACACACAGAGAGATCCTGTTTTCTAAAGGTTTTCCTTATAAATTTTTTGATGCATTAATTCCAAGTCTTGTCCTCTATTTTAAAAATAAAAGGCAAATCAGTGGCCCTTGTGCCAAGACTTCTCTCTCTCTCTCTCTCTCTCTCTCTCTCTCTCTCTCTCTCTCTCTCTCTCTCTCTCTCTCCCCTACACACACACACACACACACACACACACACACACACTCTGTTGGACAGGTTTTTTGTGTGAATTCTATTCTATATATTGTACCCCCCTCCACCCCTACATCCTTGCCCAGCTCCATGCTCTCACAGGCTCCCACCAGGACTAGAGCAATGATCCCCCTAATACGTATCCATCCCTATGGTCTCATATCATATTTTGGGGAGAGAGGAAATGTGAACCGAATATCAGGTTTCAGTGACTTCTGCTTTTTCTTAACTGTAGTATCATAAAAGGGATTTGGGGTATGTAATAAAAAAATTTTTTAATAGAAAGTAGCCAAAATTCAAGAACAAGGGAAAATGCTTAGCCTTTAGGTCTGATTTGATAAAAATCCTGCAATGGTCCCCTTCAATGATAAATGAATGCTGTCAGAAACCATTCCGACTCAAACTTATATACATGTTAATTACACAGGTCTATTCTGAAATGACAGAAAGTAGAAATCATCGCTATTTACCTTTACACTATATTTTGCACACGGAGAACGGCTCTAGCCCTTCTGGCATAACCATTGCACATTTATTGTTTACCCTGAAGTAGGGCAACTGTGCACGAATAAATAGTTACAATGCCTGTTAAGGAGTTAACCATGAATTTTCCAGTAGACAGGATCCTTGGGCAGTTTTACATCTATAAACACCATTGATTTGATTTGATTTGGTTCTCACCCATGTTGTGGCGGGAAGCAGTGCTTCTTTCTTTGTTGTTGCTCTGTGGAGGTCTCTTGCATGGAAGTACCTCTGTTGGCTTATCCATTCATCAGTTGAAGGACATTTGGGTTGTTTCCAGTTTTTGGTGATTATCAATAAAGCCATTATGCACATTTATGTGCAGGTTTTTTGTGTGAGCATAACTTTTCATTTATCTTGGTAAACACCTGTGAGTGGGTTTGCTGTGGGAGAGTTCCAATTTCTTCACATCCTTCCCGGCACATGGTACTGTCAGACTTGAAAACATTTTAAAGCAACTTTAGTCATTCTAATAGGTGTGTATTGGTATGGACTCGTGATTTTAATTTGCATTTCCCTGATGACTAATGTTGCTGAGATTCTTATATGCGTATTTGCTTGCTGTCCATATTTTTTTCTTTTGTGAAATGTCTTCAAATCTTTTGCTATTTTAAAAATTGGTTTGTTTTCCTTAGGTCATTAACAAAAATCTGTCTTCCTCACTGTCTTGGTCCGTTTTTGTTATTGGTCAAAGCTCCTTATTACCTACAGGATAAGAGTCCAAACATCTCAACGGTGGCATAAACAACACCCTCATAATTAGCCCCTGACAGCCTGCCCACCCATTCCTTTCTGCTCTTAAACATATTCTTTTCCCAACTGAACTGTGCTATTTAAAGGTTGGCAAGTGTTGCAATGTACGCTCTAATTTTTGCACATGCTGTGTCCTTGGCCCTTCTTTCCAGGCGAGTTCCTCCTCATCTTCTAAAGCCCAGATTAGGAACTTTAAAATTTTGAGAAAGACATTAGGTTTCTGAGCTTGTGTTGCTGCTGTAATAGTATATTACTTATCTATTTCTCCATAACAAATTGCCAAAAAAACTTAGTATCTTACAACAACCAATATTTATTAGCTCACAGTTCCTGTAGGCCAGGGATTTGGGAGTTCCAGCTGGGTGGTTCTGGCTTCCAGTATCTCATGAGGTTGCAGGCAGAATGTCAGTAGCGACTATAGTCATCTGAAGGCTTGATTGGGGCTGGAAGATTCACTTCCAAGCTCACTCGTGTGGCTTAGCAGGAGGGCTTAGTGTCTTTCTGGCTGTTGGCCGGAAGCCTCGGTTCCTCACCAACTGGGCTTTTCTCATGACATGGCAGCTACCTTCCCTAGAGCAAGTGATCCAAGAGCGAGGCAGAAACCACAATGACTTTAGGACTGAGACTTGGAGGTGCCACGCCATCACTTCTACCATATTCTACTGGCCACACAAACAGTGGGGAAAGGGACCACCCAGGGTGTGAGTACCAGAAAACCAGGATCATTGGGGCCATTTGGAAGCTGGCTACCAAAATAATGAAGAGCATAGACTCAAAATTCACAAGGCCCAGGTTCATAACCTGGCTCCACCATATATTAGCTATGCTACCATAACCTAAGTTACCTAACTTTTCTGAGCCCTGCTTTCCATATCTGTAAAAATAATGTGGGCTGATATTGGACCTAATAATGATGATTTACAAAAAGCACCTGCCTTGTAGTAGACATTTAATAAATGTTAGCTATTATTAAGGTGATCTCAGTTCACAGCTTCCTCAAGCCAGTGGCCCCACGTAGAGCTCCTATATAGCCTCCCATGCTCTTGCCTAGCTTCTCCGCCTGGGGACTCACTTTCAGAGACAGGTGAGCTTAGACCTTCACATGCAGGGCCTCTTCCCTTATCTGTTTCCTCCGCTGTTTTACTTTGAACAGTCTCAGGCTTCTCTCACAATGTTCAGCTTCTAATTCCATTCCCCCACATCCCAAAGATGTGAGTTAAATAACATGTGCATCCCTTGTCTAAAACTCCAAGTTTGGCTTGTTATTGCCATCCTATGTGTGGCTACCTGCTCTAGACCTCTGGGCCTCTCCTCCATTAGAATTGTTTCATGTCACTTTTATTGGGTTATCAGCCTTGCGAGATTGCTCATGGCCAGGCCCCAGTTTGGTACCCAGGATGCTAAGATCAAGAAGACAGGGAGAGCCTGCCCTTTAGAACCTCATTGTTATTTCATATCAGCATCCTATTTTCTTTGGATATAATTTCTCCTCTTCCTTGCTTAAAATGTAGTTTTTAACATTAAAAACTACTAATTATTGAGCACTGTCTTTGTGCCAGACTCTATGTTCATGTCATCCCTCACCAATCTACTACCACAATAAGAAGAAATGAACATGTTCACTTGGACCTTAAACCCTTCAGTTTCTTACCTAAGACTGAAAGGTTATAAGAGATTCCTTCCTAAGTGTTGGTTATTCCCTCAACCCCACCCCACTGTTCGCCTTTTCTTGATCTGCTCTGTGCCCTGGGAGCCTAACCCCTCTGGAAAGCATCACTGCAGCCCCCTTGCCTTCTGTTTCGCTTTGGGTTCAGACAAAGAGAAGCACCAGTTAGAGATCAAAGGGTGGCAGGAGAGGAGATTGGAGTATTTCTTTCCTGATGTCTCTCTGCTTTGGTGCTGTGCCTCAAATTGACAGGTTAACCCTTAGGCTGATTAACTCAAAATGGAGTTAGGATCAACTTTAAGACTGAAATTGACAGGAGTTAAGACTGAAGTTGACACAGAGAGGTGAAGTGACTCTCCCAGGGTTACAGAGTGAGGTGGCTGCAGAGTCAAGAATGAAAGAGAGGACTTCTGACTCCTGGGCTGGCGCTCTTCCCACTGTACCAGGACCTTCAGTGTCAGGTCCCTCAAGCGCTGAGATTTCTTTCTTTGCCATCACTTACCCAGTATGGTTCCATGAATGTGCTTCCCAGTGGCCCCTCTAGGGGTGCCCTCATGGATGGGAGCCACCCTGGCAATCTGCCAGACCTCGAGACTAGGGGCTGGTGAGCAATCAAGGATGCACAGGATGTGAATCAATAACCCTAAAATGTCTCTATTGAGTTCATTCAAAATTTCATTCTTCAGTCATAGAATCCCGGGAATTTACTTCCTTTGAGTAGAATGGAGATTGTTGATCTTAGTGGCACCATAAAGCCACCTGGAGATCTTTTTGAAAATATTGATTCATGGGCCCCACTCAGACCAACTGATTCTGAATCTCTAGGGGAAGGGTCGATGCCTTGGTAGGTTTGAAAAACTCCCAGGCGATTCCAGGGTGCTGCCAGGGCTGAGTCAGAGCTCCAGAATCTGGAGATCATACTAACCTCTCCACCAAGACCTGATGTCCTTAAGTTGTCTACTTCAAACTCTGGCTTCAAATCCACTGTTTTTCTTGTTGGGAATAGCCCCCTTTTCTTGTGTTCAGATAAACAGTCTGTTTCCATGGAACAGTTTTACCTGCTCAGCCTCCTAAGTCACCCTCAGTCTTCATTCCTTATCTCCTGGTGAAGTTCATCATTCAGCCCCAAATATCCCCACCTCTTATCGAACTTGAAATCTGCCTCTTCTACAATCAAAGACTCTTCCCCAGATGACTGAAAAATCATCGATATTCATCAGATGAGGAAATGAGACAAATATGGCTCAGATTGTCTAAATCCATAATTTGCACTAATTTTTGTTGCATTGCTTATTCATTCACTCACTCATTCTTTATGGAATACCTCTGCGATCAGATTCCATCTTTTTCCTTCTGAATATCTTGCATGACCCCATGTGAAGACCACTGCCTTTGCAACCACCAGACATGTCACTTCCAATGTTGTCCACCACCAGCTAAGATTTGTGCATGATAAACATGTCCTCAAAGGGAAGGTGATTTCCCTGCCTTGCTACCTTCTCTCCTCCCCTGTTGCCCCTGATTCGTCAGAGAGAGAAGACTGACTGTTTCCTAGTCCTTGTTTATGTGCAACACTGAATGCTTAGACAGAAAGACCCTGAGAGTCAGCCTGGGTAGTGGCGTATGAACTGGTTTTTCCCACCTGAGCCACTCCAGAGGGTGACATTCACATATTTAAGTGTGTTAACGTTAGTCTGAGAAGGATGCTGGTGTGCTGCCATAGTGCATTCACTAAAGTGCACTGGTCATTGCAGGGCCCGAACTTCTCACCTGCCCTGGCTCGTGATTCACTTCCAGTAGATAATGATTAACTACTGGACTTCCAGTTTTCTCAGATGCAAATTGCAAATGCAAACTTGTCTTTATGCAAAACAATTCTTCTGGACACATTCTAGTTTATAAACTAGATAGCTAGACATGCATCTGTCCGTCTTCCTGAGAAACCTCTAGAACTGGCTGTGGCAAAGCATGCAGAGGTGTGCGATATGTGGGTGAGGGCTACCACTCTTCCCTTTGGCAAGCTTGACAGACATCTTTATTATCTCTCCCTCTTGACCTGGATGAGGCCTCAATTTTCTCAGCACTAGATCCAGGTGGTCACTGTTATTTGAAGCGGGTGGAAAACGGGCAAAGCCTATTAGTGTCCAGCACAAGCAGTGGAAGGAACTGTCTTGGGAATTGCACAGGCCTAGGTTTGACTCTCAGCCTGACAACTCACCCAACCTCAGTTTCTTTATTTTTAGACTACCTCCTGCATCGGTGCCTGTGAGGATATCTGTAAAGCATCTTGTCCCTCTCTTAGCACAAGAAATGTGGATTCCTCTCTCTTTTCTCTCCATCCTGGGACATTTCCTTGAAGATTCAATGAGCATTTCTTAAGCCATTTTAGAGCTAAGGATGGGTAACAGAGTCCCAAGGAAAGATAAGATCAATGGGTGAGGGAGATGGGATGAATAAGTAAAAATGATAGAATTTTCAGTTTACAGGGGAAGAGCCTACAGCAGTGGTCGGCAAACTCAATAGTCAACAGAGCCAAATATCAACAGTACAATGATTGAAATTTCTTTTGAGAGCCGAAAACCGACTTCTGCGCATGGGCCACGAAGTTTCAATCGCACGCACTGTACATGCGCGCCCGCGCGTGGTATTTTGTGGAAGAGCCACACTCAAGGGGCCAAAGAGCCGCATGTGGCTCACGAGCCGCAGTTTGACGACCACTGGCCTACAGAATCTGGATATTCTAGCTGTAGAGGTGGCCTAGAAGGTAAGAGGACAGGGCAGTGAGTCTGTGCTTTCTAAAGATGAGAAATGGTAATGAAGGACTATCAATGTTTAGGGGAAAATGGCAAAGTAGCATCCTAAGTTGCTGGTAAAGTAGCTATAAATTAAAATAAAATTCTTAAATGAGGTCTCCACACCTTTCTCCAATACTTTATCTTTTCTCTATTTAATGACTCATCAGGGCCCATAATACACAAGTGGCCATGAAGCAGTGATTGATTGCAAGAAGTCAAACCTGAGGAAAATCAGTTTCACTACTTCAGAGCACATCCAATTAGTGCTAATAAGGGGAATTAACATTTTATTCAAGGTTGCCAAACCCATCACAAACATGCTCTAAATGACTAGAATAGCAGAAAGAAAAAGGCCTGGGACTTAGAAGACTATGCCTCCTAACTAACCATGTAGCATTGAAACAGTTCTCTTAGATGCAATAAAAGCAACAGATTAGTCTCCTCATCTGTATGACGAAGGGACCATTTGACATGAATCAATGATACATCAGTGAAAATGTTTTTGGTTCTATGGAAAAGCTGGCTCATATTAGCTTAAATTATAAAGGGAATTTATAGGCTCTTGTAATTGGGAAGTCCAAAAAGATTTGAAAAACTTCAGGGGTGACTCAAACAACCTAACCAGCAACCAATTTCCCCTTCACCATTTATTTCTTGGCTCTGCTTCCTCAGTGTGGCTTCATCTTAACACAGAACTCAGCAGACCCTTTGCTACAAAACGACGTCCACCTGTTCTCTGGGGCTGTATGCCTTCATTCAAGAGGAGCACAAACAGCAAATCTTAGTGCCAGTATTATCAGCCCAAGTCCAGAGATTGACTCTAACCACACCCTCTGAGGTCACATGTCCATCCCTGAACCAATCATTGTGAGAGAAGGGATAGAATATGGTGATTAGCCACGCCAGGTCATATGGTGCTTGGTCCAGTCCCACTGCTGAGGGTGGATTCAGCCTCCCCACAAATGCGTTAATTCCCATGTGGAATCGGAGCATTTGGGAAGCGGGAAGAAGAGAAAGAAAGGTGTGGAGTCAAGCAATACATGTTTGTGGTCAGTGGATTTCAAACTTTTGGGGGTTGAAAAAATCCAATATACAAGATATAAGTAAATGGAGCTTCATAGGTTGATATAGGAATGAGGGTTTAGAGTAAGGTGACCAGACGTCCCGCTTTTGGCGGGACAGTCCCGATTTTTAACAATTTGTCCCGCGGCGTTTTAAAAAAGTCCCGATTTTTGGAAAGAATGCACGACAAGCTAGGGAACGGCGGGAGAACGGGAAGGGAATATACGGTTTTCGGTGGCCATGTGGCTATTTAGCCAGGATATGAGTTTTATGTTATTTTTGTTAATTTTATAATGTTAAACTTTAATAATAACAAATAATTGTTGAGAACTGATTATCGAGAACTGCTTATCAAAGTTCGCATTGTTGATCAGTTGTTAGAATTCGACCACCGTTGTTTGGACTTAATGAACAATGGCATTTTTTGGGATTGGCAACGACGAAAACATTTTGTAACTGTCTCTCAGACGATACACATCGTACTGCGTGCTAGTAAGCTAGTTAAACAAGTGATGTCATTACAAATCAGCTATTCAGATAATTTAGGTAAGTAATTTATTTATTTATTTCATAAGTACATAAATTTTCTTGAATTTAGCAGACAGTACTCTTATTATTTATATTTTATAATGGCGGCAAAAAGTCTAGCGCCGGCCTTGAAAGTGACACTTAAGACTTACGTTAGGGCAAATTCAGAGGAAAAATAACAACACAAGTTAGTATTGTTATTAACAATACAAGTTAGTATTAACAATACAAGTTAATATTGTTATTAACAATACAAGTTAGTATTGTTAATAACAATACAAGTTAGTATTGTTATTATTTAGAAAGAAATATAGGATTAAAATAATTTTTAAAATATAGTTACTTTGTAACAATCAAATTAATTTAATTTATAAACTAACAATAAAATATGTTCATGTAATTATGTACCTACTTACTGTGTTTTTAAGCAATATGTATATAATAATTTATAATATAATTTTAAATTATTTTTTTTAGATTTTTAACATAATGAGTAAGAAAAGAGGATGCAAATTCAACGATGATCTAAGAAGTGAATTTCCTTTTATTAAAAAAAACAAAAGCGATTACAATATAGACCAAATTTTTAATCAACCGCCCTCCCCCGCCACCCCCCCCCCTCCCCCCCGCTGCCCCGGGCCGAAACCTGTTTGGCTCAGTGGATAGAGCGTCAGCCTGTGGACTCAAGGGTCCCAGGTTCGATTCTGGTCAAGGGCATGTACCTTGGTTGCGGGCACATCCCCACTAGGGGGTGTGCAAGAGGTAGCTGATCGATGTTTCTCTCTCATCGATGTTTCTAACTCTCTCTCCCTCTCTCTTCCTCTCTGTAAAAAATCAATGAAATATATTTAACACCCCCCCCCCCCCAACCTGGTCAATGGTGTCCCGCTTTACCAATGTTAAAATCTGGTCACCTTAGTTTAGAGACCTGTTTAGAAACCTAGTCCTCCAGGAAACAAGAATACAAATAATATCTTTGAGTGTATCCAGCTCTATTCTTCGCTATTGCTTAATAAGCAAATATCTATAGGACAACATGTGTTCATGCTGACTGTCCCAGGCACTTCAGCAGGCCTGGTGCTGTATAGTCTGTACACAGCTTTGTGAACTACATAGAATATTAATTTTATTAAGAATATGCTTTATAGTTTCAGGCTTCTCAACACAAAGACTTATCAGTACCCCACTATCATTTTTCAAGCTTACCAAAGCTTTCAACTATTTATCTACATTTTGGATAAAGACCAGAGCACTAAAGCCACAGATCAGCACAAATTGCTAACAACACTAATTGATGCGTGGAGCTGGGGAGAAAGGGCGTGAAGGCAGGAGAGCCAAGGCTTTCTTCAAATGACCCGTGATCAGAAACTTGGTTTGCTAAAAGACCCAGGGAATTAACAAATATTATATTTACTTCGAAAGTCATGTGGAAAGTGTTCACACTTCTTTGAAAAAGTTGATGTTTTCCTTAAGAAGAGCTGTGGCATAAAATCTGAAATACTTTTAAAAAATTATTATGAGCCCTAGCTGGTTTGACTCAGTGGATAGAGTGTCAGCCTGTGGACTGAAGGGTCCCAGGTTCGATTCCAGTCAAGGGCACATGCCTGGGTTTTGGGCTTGGTCCCCAGTATGGGGCGTGCAGAAGGCAGCCAATCAATGATTCTCTCTCAACATTGATGTTTCTATCTCTCTCTCCCTCTCCCTTGCTCTCTGAAATCAATAAAAATATATAAAAAAATTATTATGATGTTAAGTGGTGGGAAATATGCAAAACAAAAAATTCACCATCTTTACTAGTTTTAAGTGAACATTTCAGGGACATGAAGTACATTCACAGTGTTGTGCAACCATCACCACTGCCCATCTCCAAACATTTTATCTTGTAAAACTGAAACTCCATACCTATAATAGCTCCTCATGCCCCCTCCCCCTGGCCCCTGGCAGCCACCATTCTACTTTCTGTCTCTATAAATTATTCTAGGTACCTCATATAAGTGGAATCATGCAGTATTTGTGTTTTTACTAATTGATTTATTCCACTTAGCATAATGTCCTTAAGATTCATCTATGTTATAGCATGTGTAGCATGGAAATTCCTTTTTAAGGCTGAATTATATGTATATACCACATTTTATTTCTCCATTTTTCTGTCAGTGGGCTTCTGGGTGGCTTCCACTTTGGGGCTATTGTGAAGAATTCGGCCATCAACGTGAGTGTACAAATATTTTTCTGAGACCTTGCTTTCAAATGTTGGGTGTATATACATACTGAGAAGTGGAATTGCTGAATCGTATGGATGAAATATTTTTTATGGTACAGCTTTGTTTTGTAAAACTCTTTAATATATATTTTAAAGAAGCAAATACTCCGGGATGGACAATTCGGTGATTTCATTTTATAGTTTAACAATAGCTATAAAAGAGAAAGCAACCAGACAAAACTTTTGGGAGATCAAGTGGCTTCTTTCCTATTCATGGAGATTTAAGCCCTTAAGGGTTTGATTGTGTTCTAGGTTTGCATTTGTGGAGGTCTCCCAATCACAAAATCAAGTGTAAGGGATCCATAGTGTAACCCAGGTTTAGCTCAGAGCCTGGGCCTAAGAAAACAACGCCGCGCTTCAGGAGTGAGACAAAGAGGAACTTCTTCAGCCAGCTGGGAGAGGCGCTGCCTTACCCAGAGGTAACCTATTTTTGCTTATCTGGCCCACAGCCTTCCTTTCCAATCTGGACAGGACGCGATGACAATGGAAACAGGTCTCCGTTGCTTCCTCAAGGGGGAAAAGAACATCTCCTCGTGAAGATGGCTTCATTACTTGTATCAAAGGTTCCATGTAATCAAATTTTACTTCAACTAAACAATATTTCTTAAAGAGAGTTGGCGAGGTCTTTGCAGTTACGCCAGCTACGAAGACAGTCACGCTTTCAAACCAAGAAACGTGGTATTGAAACTTCTCCCAACTCAATCGACTTCACTGAAAAAAAGAAAGCTAGCATTTAGCTCACATAAAATAGGAGTAACTCAAGCACAGGCCTCGTATTGTGTCCCGGGTGGTGAGCAGCTGACACAATAATTTGGTGTTGGGGCAGTTGGAGAGAAAGAGTTTGTGTCTCTCTATAAAGAAGAAAGGCCACACTTTGGGTCAGAGCTATTCTACCCTGAACAAGCTGGGGAATGTTTCAGATGTGGCAACCAAGACACTGTCTCGTTCACACACTCATTAATAGTATCACCTTTCATTAATTGGGTAACAACAGATAATGAAAATTAATCAAACAAAAACCCCTTTTGATATACTCCTCAATGGTGATGTCATAGACCATTGAATAGAAGATGCTTTTTTCTCGAGAGACTGCTCTCTGACTGTAAGTGCTATACATTCCCAGGATGGTTTGTGAATCGGGAATTAGGTTGGTTTTGTTGGAAAAGACTAAGAACGCTAAATATCTTCCAGAATGTCTTTCAGATGACTGAAGTCACTGCTACCTTAGACCCTCTTACCTAAACATTTCTATGTTATCACCTTGTAATCTAGGCTTCCACCAAAGACCAGATTTCAGAGGATAAAGAATGAACAGCTTATCCCTTACTCGGCCCTGTCCCTTCCCTCCCCCCTCTTCCCAGGGGCCTCTCTTTCTCACCTGTCATATGTTGCTACCACCCTATTGTGTATGTATGTCATGTACATGTCCTTACCATCCACCAGGGCTAACGAGCATTCTTGCTAACAGCGTTGATGTCTCTGGCTCTTTCCTCCTAGTGCAGTTTGGGTCAAACTGAAGTGTGCCTAACTAAGAATCCCCAGGGGAGACTGCTTTTTCTTTTTCTTTTCTTTTTTAAATCCTCACCTGATGGTATGTTTTTATTGATTTTGTTAGAAATAAGGCGAGCCCCCCCCCCCGCCCCCCCCAAGTCAGGGTTTCTGGTAGAATACAAAACACTCGGGAGCCAGGCAGCAAGGCAAACATATTTACTTCTACGTAGAAGGGTGCACACCGAGCAGACTGTCTGCTTGGCTTTATAATCCCTGACGCACATGACCTGTCCTTTGCTCTTGATTGGAGCTCAGGTGCACAGTCTTTCGCGATTGGCTAATTCAAAGGGTGGCCCCCAGGGGAGCTGCAAGCCATGCGGCCAACATGGTGGCTGCCAAGTCACACGGTCCAAAATGGCGGCTGTCTAAACTGTTCTTTGATAGAAAAGATGACTTGTTTATTCTCACAATTTTAGAGAGAGAGGGCTGGGGAAGGAAGAAACATTGATTGTTTGCCTCCAGTACATGCCCCAACCTGGGACCAACGCTGCAACCTAGGCATGTTCCCTGACCAGGAATTGAAACCACAACCTTTTGGTGTACGGGACGATGCTCCAACCACCTGAGCCACCCAGCCAGGGCAGAGGAGACTGTTTTAAATGCAAATTCCAGGGACTCTGACTTACTAGGTTTAGAGCGGGTGCCCAGGAATCTGCATTTCGACAACACAGGCAATTCCGGGGAGGTGGCCTGCTGACCTCACTTTAAGAAGCAAGGTCTCAAGGATGACAGCCCAGCATCTCTGTCCCAGCTGGGAGCTCGGTTTGGTCAAGAAGGATATGGATGAGTGTGGCCGTTCCCACGTTTTCCCCCAAAGCATCTGAGAGCAACCACATGTTTCCGTAAACACAATTGGCTGGGTTATTTTCTGCGGTTAATCATTATGAGGAACTGCTTCAGATAGTGAGGCGCAGTCACACTTCTGCATGGCTCAGTGTAATTAAGGGCGGAAGTTTCTGTTTTGGGTGTTCCACGCTGCCATGAACCGTGACTGACAGATTGGACAGGTAGAAATTCCAGACCAAATAGCAGCTCCCACAGAGCTTTGCAAGCTGGGAAACCAGCCAGTCCCTTCCCCTTGGCCTCAGTTTTCTCATGGGCAAGGGAACTAGGTCTTACCTCTCATAGGTGTTAGGAAGATAAATGAAGAAAAAACCACAGTGTCAAACGACATGCCAGTCTTGAAATCCAACGTGAAGACTTACAGCAAATGTCTCTGTTGCCACTGTGAGGACTGGGTTGTCTTCTTAAAAGCTCACCCGCAAGAGCAAGAAAAGCTCCAGTGAGAAGAACATTCTTTAAACCAGATACTCAACCAGACTCCTCCTCAGCCAGTAGCACACTTAACCTTCACAACCCTTTGGAATACAGAAGTGGATTATAGATGTTCCTTCAGATGACAGGGAGCAGAGATGCCACTTATCCTGGGGCGGCGTCCGCAGAAGGGGAGGTCTACAGGAGAACCAGAACTTAGTGATCCCAACCCACACCCTTTCCCTTTTGAAAATCATACACTGTAATTGCATAATTAAGTAATATGTGACTAAATCCGTCTTGTAAAATCATTGCAGATGAAGCTAACTTCCTCCGTGAGCCTCTCCCTCTGCAAATGCCTTATTCTTCCAGGAGGGATTCACTGCTTTCGATTTGGTGAATATTCTTCGATACCTTGCTCTATGCCGGCACACTCAGATCTGTACCCCTAGAAAACGTACAGTGTGGCTTTATGTATATACTAGAGCAGTGGTTCTCAATCTTTCTAATGCCGAAACCCTTTAATACAGTTCCTCAAGTTGTGGTGACCCCCAACCATAAAATTATTTCCGTTGCTACTTCATAACTGTAATTTTGCTACTGTTATGAATCGTAATGTAAATATCTGTGTTTTCCGATGGTCTTAGGCGACCCTGCTAGCGATTCTCAACCTGTGGGTCGAGACACACAGGTTGAGAACCGCTGCTGTAGAGCCTAAGACCATCGGAAAACACAGATATTTACATTACGATTCATAACAGTAGCAAAATTACAGTTATGAAGTAGCAACGGAAATAATTTTATGGTTGGGGGTCACCACAACTTGAGGAACTGTATTAAAGGGTTTCGGCATTAGAAAGATTGAGAACCACTGTACTAGAGGCCCGGTGCACGAAATTCATGCACTTGGAGAGGTCCCTCAGCCCAGCCTGCACCCTCTCACAGTCCGGGAGCCATTGGGGGATGTCCCACTGATGGCTTAGGCAGGGAGTGGGCCTAAGCCATGAGTGGGACATCCTTAGTGCTGCCGCAGAGGCAGGGGAGGCTCCCGCTACTGCTGCTGTGCTCGCCTGCTGTGAGCCCAGCTCAGGGCTTCTGGCTGAGCAGCGCTCCCCCTGTGGGAGCACACTGACCACCAGGGGACAGCTCCTGCACTGAGTGTCTGCCCCCTGGTGGTCAGTGCGCATCATAGCGACTGGTCGTTCCGCCGTTTGGTTGATTTGTATATTAGCCTTTTATTATATAGGATGCTTTGTGTATATGTTTTTAAAGAGAGATGGGATCCCATCATACACATCACTCTGAAACTTGCCTTTTGCACTGAACAATGCATCTTTGAGGTTTATTATTGCCTATATATATAAATCTAATTTACTGGCTTTAAGAGCTGCCAGGACTTCAGATTGTGGATGTACCCCAGTCTACCAGCCATCCACTTATTATTGGACTCTTTTATTGCATCCATTGTTTTGCTAAAACAAAAATGGTTTCGTGCACACACCTTTCATGCCTTCTGAGCACACAGGTGTTTTCCTAAGGTAGATACTATAAAGTGAAATTGCTGAGATGTGGAGTATGCACATTTTTATTTTTAATAGACATTACCAAAGTAGATATATTGATTTACACCAGTGGTGTATGAGAGGATATATCCCTTCATCTTGGCCAATGATGTTATTATATATTTTTTTAATGCTGCCAATCTGCTGGCAGAAAAATGGCATCTTGATTCACTTACATTTATATTTTCCTGATTTCTGGTCCAGTGGAGCATTATTTCATGTTTCTTGGCCATTTGTTTCCTCTTTATCATCTACTGGCAATCTACTCTTCACCCATTTTACATAGTGTTGCCTGATACTTTTTAAAACTAAATTTTGGGAGTTCTTTATACATCTCAAATCCTAATCTTTTGGTATTTATGCTGCAAATATTTCCTCCTGGGTTATTATTCAGATTTTTAAAATTGTACAGGATATCCTTGTGTATTTTTTCAGTAAGAAGGTTTACATTTTGAGCTGGACATATTTATTGATCCTTTCTTTTATGAATTTTGCATGTTTATGTCCCGTTTATGAATGCATCCCCCCAGGTTATAAATATATTTTTGTATATTTTCTCCTGTGATGAAGCTTGTGTGTTTTTCTGGCTCAGGGCACTGACTGAATCTATGTGCTCTCCATTAGGCATCAGGAATAGTAGATGAGAAAGGATATTAAGCTCCTATATGGGAGGCAACCATCTGCACTTTGACTTTCAATTTGATCCAACTTCAGAGGGTGGGATTTAGGGATGTTTCTTAGGCTGCATGAGGGGAGTAGCTTAGATCAGAGAGAACAGTGTGAACAAGGGGTGGCTGGAGTGTACAGGCTGAGAGTAAAGCTGACGTCAGATCCTGAGGGTGTACAAGCTCTGCTGGGAGGTTGGACTTGATTCAAGTCAAGGGATCGTACTTCAGTTTCAGGCTCGATCCTGTGCTGGAGGCAACCAGTAGATGTTGTTTCTCTCTCCCCTCGCCCTTCCCAATCTCTCTAAAAATAATGGGGAAATATCCTCGGGTGAGGATTTTTTTTTTTAAGTCAAAAATATAGCACATACAATGATGTGCAGTACATAATACTTGATAATGATAATAAACAACTGTGTGGCAGGTTTACATATTTACTATATTATGCTTTTAATCATTATTTTGTAGTTTAGTCATTCTACTTATTTAAAAAAGTCTTCTGTAAAACAGTATGCCGTGTTACACTTACAGCAGCATCATACACCTCATGTTTACCAAGTCTCTTGATTGTATCATTTTCTCTTGTGCTTGATGTACTCTCATGTTGTTTTATAAATTTAGTGTAGCCTAAGTGTACAGTGTTTCTAAAGTCTACAGTAGTGTACAGTGTTGACATTGAGAAGGAACATACCTTGGGCTTAAATTCAGAATCAGAGTCTAGCAGCCATTGCTGACCAGGGCCTCGGACACATGCTTCATTTCAGAGGAAAGCTGCAGACTGACCTGCCAGCCTTCTGCATTGTGTTCCTGTCCTGCAAGCCAAACCTTATAAAGGTGTTCCTGGAATCATCTTTCAACCAATGAGCTGAGACCTGCCCTGTCCAATCAGAACTACACAGCTATAGCCTCATTTGCATCTTTACTGACCAATCAGAGCAACTTCACAATGACCAATCAGAACAGGTGTTGATGACCAATCAGGACAGTGCTATTTGGACCAATCAAACTAAGCAAATTTGGATTCCTCATTTGCATAAAAATGGACCAATCAGGAGCCAGGTCAGGCACTTTCTCTATATAAGCGGGCCTCCCTACTTGTTTTTGGGAGAGCATTTTCGATTCCCATCAGAGGATGCATTTACTAGTTTACGAATTGTTCACCTGACGACAATAATGTCCTAGGCCTTCATATTTGCCCACCTTTCACTGACCCACCCAGAGCAACTTAGTCCTGCATGCTCCATTCATGGTAAGTGCCCTATACAGGTGTATCATTTAAAAAATACCGTTTATACCTTATTTTTACTGTACCTTTGTATGTTTAGATATGTTTAGATACACAAACACCACTGTTACAATTACCTACAGTATTTAGTACAGTAACAAGCTGTACAAGTTTGTAGCCTAGGAGCAATAGGCTATACAGCCTAGGTGTGTAGAAAGTTATGCAATCTAGGATGGTGTAAGTGCACTCTATGATGTTCCTACAACCACGAAATTGCCCACCATATCCCTGTCCTTCCCATGAATTACACTGTCCATTTTGTTCTCCTTAAATATGTAACTACTTAAGGCAGCATTTAGAGTTCTCGGCTGGAAGTCAGCCAGTGCGGTTACAGAGTCTCTGCTAGAGACACTGACTGCCTTGGTTTCCCTGTCCGCGCAAGGGGCATTCCTCAGATGGCGCTGCCACGAGGGGCCAGAAACCGTGTCTGGGAGGGTGGGAAAGTCAGGTCAACATTTGTCGGGCGAGTCCTAGACACTAGGAGAGGAGCGGGTAGGCCGTGGGAAGACACAGAGCTGATCCCGCCTGGGCACGGGCTCCAGGCTCTGCAGCGGAGGGGACCCTCTCTCGAGCCCACGCGCAAACGAACGGCGTGTTTGCAGAGGGGGGGACTAAACCTCCTAACTCAAACAGCACAGCACGCCGTAGAGGGGCGGGTCTGGGCGCTGCGCCTCCCGGGATCGCGGCTCTCTGGGCACTGAGGGCGGGAGGGGGAGGAGCCATGTGGGGAGGAGCAAAACCTGGAGGGAGGCCCCAGCAACCCTGGGCAGAGCCAGAGCGGTGGGATCCCGGGCGCACGGCCCTGGGAGCACGCGCCGTCCGGCCGGTCCCAGCTGCAGCCTCTCCAGCCCACGCCCGCCCTTGCCCCGGTGCACAGCTGAGAAGGGTCCGTGCTGACGGGGGCGAGGGTCTCGGGCTCCTGTCCTATCCCAGAGCTGCCGGGCTGCCCGCCACCTGCGTCCAGGTGGTGCCATGGACCCTTCGGAGAAGAAGATATCGGTGTGGATCTGCCAGGAAGAGAAGTTGGTGTCCGGGCTCTCTCGTCGCACCACTTGCTCAGACGTGGTGCGAGTGCTGTTGGAAGACGGCTGGCGGCGGCGACGGAAGCAGCGGCGGGGCCGGCGGCGGGGGGCGGCCAGTGACCCGCCAGGCCCCGGGGAGCTGCCGGAACCCCTGGATGAGGACGACGAGGACATGCTGCCGCCGGGCTTGCTCTGCGGTCCTCCGCAGTGCTACTGCATCGTAGAGAAATGGCGCGGCTTTGAGCGCATCCTGCCCAACAAGACGCGCATCTTGCGCCTCTGGGCCGCCTGGGGCGACGAGCAGGAGAATGTGCGCTTCGTCCTGGTGCGCAGCGAGGCATCGCTGCCCAACGCAGGTCCGCGCAGCGCCGAGGCGCGCGTGGTGCTCAGCCGCGAGCGCCCCTGCTCGGCCCGGGGCGCCCCGGCGCGGCCCAGCCTGGCCCTGACCCAGGAGAAGCAGCGGCGGGTGGTGCGCAAGGCTTTCCGCAAGCTGGCCAAGCTCAACCGCCGTCGCCAGCAGCAGCCGGCGTCGCCCTGTTCGTCCACTTCATCGTCCACCGCCTCGTCCTGCTCGTCGTCGCCGCGGGCCGCTGACAGCGTGTCGGTGGAGCGTATGGAGACGCTGGTGCATCTGGTGCTTTCCCAGGACCACACCATCCGCCAGCAGGTGCAGCGGCTCAGGGAGCTGGACCGCGAAATCGATCGCTACGAAGCCAAGGTGCACCTGGACCGCATGCGGCGGCACGGAGTCAACTATGTGCAGGACACGTACTTGCTGGACGCAGGCATCGAGCTCGACGGGCCCAGCCCGAGAGAGGAGCCCGAGCCCGAGGCGGTGGCTATGGCGGCGGCGGCGCCCCCCCTGGACGGCCAGGTGCAGGCAGTGGCGCTGGAGGAGCTGGCCCAGCGCTGTGATGACCTATTGAAGCTGCAGGAGCAGCGGGCCCAGCAGGAGGAGTTGCTGGAGCGCCTCTCGGCCGAGATTCAGGAGGAGCTGAACCAGAGGTGGATGCGCCGGCGCCAGGAGGAGCTCGCGGCGCGGGAGGAGGCCCCGGAGCCCGATGGCAGCCTGGACGGCGAGCTGCTGCTGGAGCAGGAGCGAGTCAGGACGCAGCTCAGCACCAGCCTCTACATCGGGCTCCGGCTCAACACGGACCTGGAGGCCCTCAAGTCGGACTTGGATTACAGCCAGCAGCAGTGGGACAGCAAGGAGCGCGAGCTGCAGGGCCTCCTCCAGACTTTGCACACGTTGGAGTTGACGGTAGCACCTGATGGGACTACGGGCTCTGGTGGACCCTCGCGGGACTCCCGGCCTCAGCCCGGCGCTGAGGTGTGGGTGGACCAGGCCCGCGGACTGGCCAAAAGCTGTCCTGGCAACGACGAGGACTCGGACACGGGGCTGAGCTCCATGCACAGCCAGGACTCAGACTCGGTGCCCGTGTGCGAATCCCTTGTATAGGAGGAGGGGTCAGGAGGGACACGTATGCTTTCTTCCCCTTTCCTGTAGCAAGCCCTGGCCTGGCCGGCCCGGGAGGTGAACCCAGGCTGGGGGTGGGCCCGGAGCTCCTGCGGGGCAGCAGGCCTCCGACTGGGCCGGGAAGGGCTCCGGAGGGCTGCCTGGTAGCGGCCTCCTGTGGCCGGGGGTGAGTGTGGAGGAGGGTGCAGGACCAGTGCCTCCAGTCCAAGCTCTTTCAGGGAAAGGGAGGGAGGGAGAGAGGGAGGAGGTGAGAACCCCTCATGCTGGAAAACAAACACCCCAGGGAAACTGACGTGGTCCGAGCCCATTTGCAAAAACAGAAAAAGGGGTGTTGTGGACATTTCACCACTCTTCTGTATGGGAAGGACTGATGGCAGCTAGAATTTTAGGTTGTAGCATAAAGTGCTTTTAAAAGAAACACTTGGATGAAAAGGAAATTCCTTGAATGTTAATTGTGACTGTGAACGTGTTAAAACTAGCCAAAGAGGACACACTGGTGTTGGTCTCAGCCGTACTTAACATCTTTTACAAAACCCATAGGCACTAAAATCCTGGCTGTTTACATTTCTGCAGATCTGGGAATTATCCATCCGCTAAGCTGTTTGCCTGTTATTTTCTTTCAAAGACTAAATTGTACCGAAGTCTAACCCCATATTTCCTCCTAGTAAATACAGTATTTGTTAAAATGGGATCCCTTTTCCAAAATAACTTTTTATTATTACAAAAACCAAACATATCTCTTCTGAGATACAGATTCCTGGCAGACATAATTCTTGGTTAAAATTTAATCTGGGTCTTTGGGATTTGCTCCTGCAAAGATTTGTGTGTTTTCCTTTCATTCATATTGCCATTTCATTAACTTAATCACTGTTATTTCAGAAAAAAATAAAAGGGAAGTTCCAGAATTCAAGTTAAGTACAGCTAAACTTGCTGTTAAATGAGCACTCCCATTGAAACTAAGACTTGAAAGCAAAGATCTTTGTCAGTGTTCAGCTTTTGAACTGAGCTCTATGATCAAAACTAACCATGACCTTAAAAGATTTCACCCAAACCCAAGTCTAACTTCAGTATTTTTGGTAGGAGAACAGTAACTTTTCCAAACTGATAGTGTGAATGCCAGGATTCACTAGATCAGGCCTGAAAAAGATAAAATACAATCAAGCTAATAGTACATCTTGGGTGAACATAAAAGCATATAAAAGTGAGCTAACGACTTGAATTACTCTTGTCTGGCTCACGCCTTTGCACGCGCCCGGAGATGCAAGTGCAGCATCTCTCTCGCTCGCTCGCTCGCTCCATAGCTGGAGACAGAGCCCTGGTGGGACTCGGTGTCATTGTTCCAGTTGTTTCAATGAAAACTTATCAGTGGTAGCTAGCTGTTGCCCTGTGGAAGGAGCCTGCTGGCAGTGTTCCCTCTGGAGTGCAGTACTTCTGAGGAATGTGGCATCTAATCTGTCCTGAGGAGGTGTTAACAATGGGGTGTGTGTGGTGCCAGCCTGGTGCCCAAGCCTGGTATCAACCTAACCCAGGAGTGGCTGGCTCCAGTTTCAACACTACACACGAAGATAAGTTAAGAGGTCTTGCTTTATAGAGAAGTTTCCTCCTTGGAGAGATTCTCTGCTTGTTGCCAACAGGGGCCTGCTCACCTGACCTGAAGCCATTGGGGTGTCTCTTTTTGAGAGTCAGCATCCCCCTACCTCCCAGTGCTATTCCAACATGTGTGGATATTTTCGAATTTTTAAGTAAAAGGCCGGTTTCTTAATTGATGTTTTCAAAAGACATTAGCTGGCATAATTACGGTTTTTTAGTTTTCTCTGATGCAGAAAACATCCATGTATTTGGCTTTGAGCATGATTAAAATGAGGAAGGGACCAAAAGAAACCCACTGTCCCTAGACAATCATTTGGTCCCATAAACACAAAGCCTAATGATAGCTTTTCTTTGGAGGCAAAGGTAAAATCCTCATTAGAGTGTGACAAACGCTACTTGTCTGAAGGGTTTATGCTGGCAATGGGCTGACCTAGTGGTTTTAAAATTATTGTGCTTTTTTTCCCCCCCTCAGGGTGGTAGGGGAGTTGGACATTTATTAACTCAGAAGAGAGCACAGAAGTTGGCAGAACAGGACTGCCTGGCAGAAAGGGGCTGTTTTCCTTTTCACTATTATTATTTTAAACTTTGATGGGCTGCTGACGTCAGCAAATATGCCTGAAGCTTGTAAAGCAAATAAAGCCACATCACAGGGAGAAGGCCTGTGGGATTTTCTGGTGCCCTCTTTCCAGAACCTTCTCTCCTGGCCACCTGAAGATTTTTGCCTCTCCAGTCAACTCTCCAGGCACCAAGCAGGCTTTGTTTTATAACAAAATGAAGCTCAGTCTGCCCTTCCACCCCCCTCCCCTGCCCCCATCCAAATCAATTATATCCGCAAAAGGCACTCTCTGTATGGGCAGGAGAAAGGACAACAGGTGAGGGGAAAGGAAGGAGACAATAGTTCCTTTTACGAAGAGCTTTTGCAAGCCTGAGAAAGGTGAAATATAGATATAAAAAGCAAATCAGTGCCTCTGCCTAGAAAGTGGCTAATGAATGCTAAACATTTTAAAAAGATCATTCCTTTTTTTTTTTTTTTTAACAATCATCATGGCATTAAGAATGGAATTGAAGGCTTTGAATGCATTGGCACCAGGATTTCAGTGCCCCTGGTAAAAGTAACCCCTCCTGCTCTTCAAACCTTACAAAAGTCCTGGGGAGGAGCGTAGGGAGCAGGCTCCTCCCCAACCAGCCCCATCTCTTTTTTTTCATAATTAATACAATTTATCGTATTTTTTATCTTAATTAGTCCATTCTTGGCCATCTGACCAAACCAAAAAGATTCCCTCTGGCATTTCTGTTTACTTCCTTATGAAACGAGATAAAGATGAGGAGGAGGATTTGCTAATTAGAAAAGTTACATACTATGGTCCTCATGATGGACCTGAAAATAACAAGTAAAAAGAAAGGAAAATCACTCAGAATCTTGTCACCAAAAGCTTATCACTGCTGAAATTTGAGATACTTCCTTCCAGATCTTTTGAGTTGTGAATATTTCATATTTTGCTTATTTTATAAAAATATTCCGTTTTAATGAGATTGTTTATATGCCTTTATGCTCAGGTTTTGACAGATTCGTTTTAAGTGGCTCCATCTATGTGTTGGATGTACCATGGTGCATATTACTGTTCCATTATTAGGTCATTCCCGGTATTTTTCATTATAAAATGACACTGTGATAAGCTTCTTTGTGCACATGTCTGTTTCTCTAATTAGGCCCCCTTTCAATGAGATAGCTTCCCAGAAAGAGAATTCCCGAAGAGTACAAATATTTAAAAACTTGACACTTAATTGTCAAATTGGTTTTCAAGAGATTTGTTCTAATTACAATCCTCTGTGCATGGCAGTGCCTATTTCACCACCCCTTAGCTTTCATTAGCTATTATATTTTGGTAAGAAAATATATTGACCAAAATTAATGAATGAATTCTTTGTGGCCCCAGGAAGCCAGGGCTGGAAACCACAGCCTTAAAAAATACTTTTACAACGGAAAGGGCAGCTCATCCTACCAGAAATGTTAAGAGGACATGGCACCTTTTCTCCTTCCTATTTCCTTGCTCTCCCTGCGCACTGCTTGGTAATAGCAATCCCGGCTCATATCAGAGCTGGCCATCCATCTCTGAGCAGGAGGGTCCAAAACGCCACACTATCAAGATTAAGGGGGTTAACAAATAAAAGAACCAGACTTATAAAAAGAAAATATTCGTTATCTTTTTGCATCTTGAGCCTATCAGAAAAGGTTATGCTTAGAAGGTGATATCATACAATATATTTGATTTTGTGCTTCTCCCTTCCCACCCATATAAAAAATGAAGCCAAAATAAAACCAATACACACAATAAATAGCTATGATACTACATCTGAGCTCATCCTTAAATTCTTAAAAAAGGGAAATTTGATCACGATAATTTGTGAAATTTTTGTTCTGAAAATGTTTGTGAAATATGTCTTCGTAAACAGAAAGGAAGGAGGATAGGGAGAAACTGTCTTTTGTTGAGTGCTTTCCAAATGCTAAATCCTGGGGCTTTCTCATGTGCATTGTCTCGCATTCATCTCATGAGATAGAACTTTTGACCTCTAATTTTACTGATAAAGAAACCCAGGCCACCCCATTGGTAAGTAGCAGATCCAGGATTCTGACCCAAGTCTGACTCCAAAACCTGTGCCCATTTTGCTATATCACACCAAGCGCATTATACCCACAAAGCGTTTGGCACACTCGGAAAAAAGATCTCACAGGCCCCAGAGTGTTGGCATTGGAATGGACTCAGAGGTCATCAAATCTTGTCCAAGTATTTCCACTAGTGCAGTGGAATGATTTTCTCTGAATCATTGAGGCAGTCACTCTCTTCCAGGTGAGGATTAGGGAAAAAAGGAGAAATTCTTATGTAAATACCTGGGCATCTGTTTGAGAGATGAAGTCTTTGCCAATGAAAAATATTTCTCACAAAAATTAATATCCTGTGCATCAACATGAACATTTTAACTGCAGGCCTCAAGGGCACAGGTACAGTCACAGCTGGAAGGTGGTATCAACCACAGCTGTGCTGGAGTTGTCCCCAGCGCTTCTAACCAGGCCTTGTTTCTAGTTGAGCCTCTGGGTACATGAGGATCATGGAAGGGTCAAGGGATGGAGTGCTGGGCCTTGTGTGGACTCCCATGTCCGTAGAGTTAGGCATGCACACCTGACTGAGGATGTCTTTGGCCATGCTGACTCCACTGCACATGTGGAGGCCACTGTCCCAGCCTCTACCTCTCTCATCCATTCCCACGAAAATTTTCTCTGTTTCAGACACCTCCAGGATTCCCCACAGCTTTCAGGATAAAATTTACATTTCTTAGCAGGATTTATTAAGTTGCTGGTTATCCAGCTCAAGGCCCCTCTCCCAAGTCCACTCTTTTCCCAACCTTAAGACCACCGAAGTGAGTGGATTCTATTTCTTCATTCACATGACACTGCCATCCTCCATTCATGGAAGGGCTCTTTTCTATCTTATCTTACTTCATGTTACCCTTCCTCTTCCATTCCCACTCCTAGTTCCCTCCTTACTCCCGCCATAGGCACCTATCCCATGTGTTTAATCCATGAGCTTCCAAGCCATCTTATATATTCAGGGCTGCCATGCTTGCCCACCTCCAGGGGACACTATTCGTGTTGTATTCTGGAAACTTTGAATGGGAAGGGACTCCTGAAGTTGAGCAGTGTGCTGGCATAATCCATCTGCTCAGGTATTATATTCATCCTTGAAAAGTAGAATAAAACTGTCTATGTGCTTATGCTTAATATACATGACTTTCACTGGGCTATAAAGCCCATTGTATTTATTTCTTTTTTTCACATGACTATGTTTGTGTGAGCACTCTACATTGCAATATGTAAGTCTAGTTATTTTCTTATCGTCATGGTATTCCACCACTTCTTTATATATTCCTTAGTTGGAACACCTATGGTGGTAGCAATTTCTTACTATCTCAATGGATGATGGAGGGAACACCTGGGCTTTGAGCTTCTCAAGGTGGAGAAAATCTATGATGTGGTTCTGGGAGTGGATGGCTAGAGAATAGGGGGAAGATCAAGGTCACCAAAGCTGGAAGGCCAAGGATGTTAGGAGACATGTACACGGATGTTGAAGCCTCCCATGATGATTTCAGGAATTGGTATGGAGAAAGGAAAAAGTCTGGGAGTGAAGGGACAGAGAGAGGCTAATCAATAGAAGCAATATTGTGACAACAAGGGAGGCTTGCATTGGAGTAGTGACTGGGAAGAGAGGTGAATGACCCTGTGACTCTGATCATGTTCCTTCCAGCTCAGCATACACCAGAAGTTCCCATTTCCCACTGGAGAAAGTCCAAACATCTTAGCACACCCTGCACAATAGCCTCACCTCCCATCTCCACCCTCTCTAGCATCATTGAACCACTTGAGTTTTCCTATTCGCACCTCTCTCCCTTTGCACATACCATTCCTTTCATCTTGAAGGATGTCTGTCCCTTCTTTATGGCTTAGTTCAAATGTCGTACTTCTATAAACCCTTTCTCAAATGCCCATGCCATTCATTCAGGGAGCTGGTATTTATTGAGCATCCATGTGCCAGCCTCTGAGTGAGGCACATATTCATTTGGTCCTCCCTCTGTGCCACCCATCGAAGCTTTCCGGGTCTGTTAGCAGAGAGGAGACTGGCTCAGCATCAGAGCTCCCAGACTTGACTCAATAATCACCAAACCTGAGAACCAGGCTCCATTGGAATTTCATCAACAGGAAGGGCTGGGCAGGTTTCTTCTCATTTCCTTGCCTTAATTCCGACCTCAGGAGCTTCTACAGCTATAAACAACAAAGGATATTTAATAAGTGAGATGCATTGGTCTGTGAAACAGTGTTCCTGATTCATTAGGAAGTTGTGGTCAGGTTTTATTGCAGTACGTGCTTCGTATCTTGATTTCTGGGTACCTGTGTGCACAACTCTGTCTGTATCTGGGCACCAGGTGATTTTCACCAAGATTCATTTACTTTGCCGTAAGCAGAATGGAAATAACTGAGAGAATCTCTTTTTGGGGGGGGGGGCATTCCTTTGGTGTAGAGATTACACATTGGGTGGCATAAGCACCCACTTAGAGGCCAACATTTAGTCAACAAATGTTTCTTAAGATGAGCACTGCACTAAGTTCTGAGCTCTGCTCAGCCAGAAGCCAGGCTTATGGCTGGCGACTGCAGTGGTGGTGGTGGGAGTCTCTCGCTGGCCAGGCCTAGGGACCTTACCTGTGCATGAATTTCGTGCACTGGGCCTGTAGTATATATATCCTACTGTTTTTGTTTATCTGGAGAACCCTGACTAATATAAGAGGGCATTTACAAAGTGCTCCAGAACTATAGAGAAGGATGTTACTCCACCTGGAGGGATTTGGGAAAGCAGAAGAGATGGAACCTAATAGATGTATGTGAATGTGATGGGTGGCAAAGAGGAGGAAAGGCATTCCAGACAAAGGGGAACAGAACATGCAAAGACATGAAGAAATGAGGACCATTGCATGTTAGGGGAACGTGAAGAATGTGAAGCACAGCATATGCATGGAAGAGGGTGGTGAGAATGTGATGTTAGTACATGATGGGGCACATGATGTTAGCATGATAAACTGGGACTAGTTCTGAAGATCTTAGAGTTGGAGTGTGTGACATCATCAGATATGTCAAAAGACAGCTGTGGTGGCCATGTATGGAGGAGAGAAATGTATATGGAAAGACCAGGGAGGTGGTAAGCAATGACTTAGCGCCAGAACTAGGGCAGTGTTTATAGACATAGAGGGGAAGAAACAGATGTGAGGCATTTATGATTTGGAACAGATAGAACTAGATGCCTAAATGTGGATGGTGAGGAAATTAGAATTGAGGAGAAGTAAAAGATGACAGATACCGGTTATCTGGACAAAAAATTGAGAGAGGTGTTCAGATCTGGGAGTAAGATGAATTGAGCTTTGAACATGCTGCCTGTGAGATGCTGTTCAGACATCCAGGTGGAGGTGTGCAGAAGGCAGTTGCGAAATGGGTTTGGAGTTTGAAAAACAAAGTGAAAGGGTGCTGCTGATTGGGGAGCTGTGACCATGGAAACAGCAGCTGGAGCGATTGAATTGGGAGGTCTTGCCCAGGCAGTATGTACACTGAGAAGAGGAGAAGGTACCAAATCTCACACAATAGATCATGGCTTCTTAATTTGGCTCATTCACTAAAATCCACATCCAGAATGGGAATATGGAACTTAGCCAATATTTTCTTACCTTTCAATATGCAAGGGAAAAGAGCTGGGGATAAAATAGGTTTGGATTTTGACTAGAGAGGTCCAGGAACCAAGGTGCTAGTACTGCAAATGTCAAAGGGAATGAGTAGCAGTAAGCAACCGTTGTAATATTTAGTAACACCTGGCATCGAGAGAAAACCTTTCTCCCAAGAACTGGAATCTCTGCCCAGACTCCATGAATCTTCACAGAGAGTTCAGGAGGTCTATACAAGCCAGGGAAGACTATATTAACTTCTGACACACACAAAAGAAATGGTTCTGAGAACACCAGAAAGTTCTTAAAGCTCAATGCCAGGGAGTGTTACAGTCAAACAACCTGACTCCAAGCCCGTCCTTGTGGCCATAGGTCTGACCTATCTCCTGTCTGGATCTAACAACACAATCACATGCACTCTTGGCCTTGCCAATCCTAGATCTCAAATCCTGTCTCAAGCCAGACCAGACAGATGGGATGCATGTGTTCCAGAAGAAGACTTGATTTCAACAGGGTGTTCCCTCGTGGAGAAAGAATAGAATTTAGAGTCAGACAAACATGACTCCAAGGGCCGCAGCTGCTACTTCCAAGCTGTGCGTAATGCTGGGCTGTTTAGTTTATATCTCCGGGCCTCAGTTTTCCCCACCTCAAAATGAAGATAATACTAGCTATTTCATGGTTGCGTGAAGATGTGTTCATTCAACAAATATTTTTTGAGTATCTACTATATGCCAGGCATTTTTCTGATCCCTTGGGATATATCAGGAAACAAAACAAAGATCCCTGATTGGGCTCTTACTTTCTTAGGCAGGAAAGGGTGGGAGGGAAGGAGAGATAGATGATAAATAATGAAATAATGGAGGAGCAAGTTATCTGGTATGTTAGATGATGATGAGTTGAGGGAAATGGAGAAATAAGGTATCGGGAACTTAGCACACTGGCTGGCACACAGTAGGAACTCCGGAAATGGGTGCTCCTATTACCATAATTAAGGAAAGATGAGAGCCTGAGGCAGACTGACAGACTGTAAATCTTTATGAAAATGTGTCTATCTCTTAAACTTCAATCAGGAGTAAGCAGAAAAGTTGCCAGAGAAGGATAAGGGTAGATGATTACAAAGTGAAAAAAAAAATCAACTTGAAATGCTTTTACGCGATGTGTAATTAGCTGCATCTTTTCTAATGACCACTAATTAAGCTGTCTCTTGCAGGCTCCCAGAGAAAATCACTTGCCCAAACAGGTAGACTGAAATGCGCATTATAAGACCTCCAGCATTTAAACTGAATTTTATTTTTACCATAGCTCAAGGAGCAGTTTAGAAAGATTAGCCTATTTTCTTCTACCAAGTATCCTTTACAAGTGATCATTTATTTTTAGTTGTAGTTTTATTTTAAAATGAACATTATGTCACTGACATTTTCTACATTTCATTCATGATGACTTCTTTGGTTTGCACGAAGAAGCAGTAGTCATAGGTTTGGGTCATTTATTTATTAGTCTGGCTAACAAACATTTATGCAGTTAATAATAAAAATGAGAGTTCAAAATTCTTCAGTGTGGACCAGTTACCAGGTCAAGCTTTTATGTAATATGCCTAATTTAATTTTCTCAATGATCCTTAAAGGTAGATATATGTTAGATGATTCCACAGAAGTCTACAGAGATTAAGTAACTTCACATGGTCGAATAACTAGGAAGAGGTGGAGGCAGAATTTGAACCCAGGACTGACTGACTACTAGTGCTCATATTTGATCACTATTACATATGACAGACCTCATGCTAAATCAAGTAAGGTATGGCTCTGGCCTTGGAGAACCTAGTTATTCAATGGGAGAGACATATAAATAAACAAATAATTATATGACAATATGGTAAGTGCTAAATTAGACATAATAGATGTGCTCTGGGAACCCAGACAAAAAGAACTGCCTACTCAGATTGCATTGAGGAGATTTTCCAGAAGCAATGTGTAAGGTGGGTGTTAATGGATGAGTAGGAGTTTGTCTGAAAGCAAAGGGCAGGGGTGAAGGAAAGAGTATATTGAGCAAGACTTCTCTGGCTCTAAAGCCCATGGTTTAAACTCTGTGCTAAACTAACTATCCCCATTCATCGCACAATTAATTAGATGTCCACAGAGTATTTTCTTGTACATTCAGGTCTTTAAGAGAGACAAAAAAGAAAAACCGAAACTGACTTAATATTAATAATCAACCTAAAGTATTCAGGTATTACAAACACATATTTTCCTTGAAGATATTTGCCCTGAGGATTTTCAAATGAGTCACTGATCGTGCTCTCTGACAGGCAGGGCACACAGTAACTGCTCACACTGGGCTCCAACACTGAAGCCCCTCTAGGCAAACCCTTCAGATGCACAAAGTTAGCAACAGGGTTGTACACTTACAAGCAGGTTAATGCAGAAATCTCAGAACAGGTGGTCAGTGAGAATGAGGTGAAAGTCACTTGCTTTCTAGACTTGTAGTTGCCTGTAGCAGGAGGGAAATGATTGCAGTGGCAACTGTTTACCTTGTCTCCCTGAGAAGATGGCTTATTCTAGTCAAGTTTTTCTGTCCTATGAGAAGTGATGGTGTGTTTGCATTTCTGTTGCATCTCACCCATCACACAGCAGAGCTAGTTCGGATGTTCCTGTCCTAAGGGCTATAATAAAACTGAAAGCCCTCGTGCAAACCTTGTAGCAACTGGGCTTGAGATGTAAACGCCGAACAAGGGAACCGATGTCTAACACCAGTCTGGGAACATAGTTGGTATTCTTTGCTAAATAAATAAAAATAAACAAACTAAACACGTTTATTTGATCTTCCTGCCATGTGGACATTTTAATTAAATGTGTAAGTTATTTCTGATTACAAAACAAAAAAGAATCAAGCGTTTGAAGCAAGAGGAACAGCACGTGCAGTGGCCCAGGAGGGAGCACGATGCCCCTAGGGCAGTGGAAGTTCTCAGAGTGCCTGGAGGGCAGGGATGAGAGGGTAATAGGGCTGGAGCAGGCAGTGGAAGACCAGGGACCTAGACTTGTAATTAAGGAGTTGAGAACAATGGGAATATCAATGGGTTTTAGGTAGGAGATGATTTACGTCTTGACTGAACAGCACTCTGGCTGCTTCATAAATGGATTGTAGAGCAATGGTTGATGCCTGGAGAGCTGGTTGGGAACTCCTGCAAGGCCTCCAGTGAGGAACAATGGACTGGGGCGGGGGGGGGGGGGGGGGTAGGGGTGGGGTGGGGGGGGCGGGGGTGAGAGGGGAGACAGTGGGAATGAGAGACTAGGCAGGTAGGATGGCAGGGCTTTAGGGACAAGGAGAAATCATTGCCATCTCCTGGGATTTTCACCTGAGTAACTGATGAGTGTCATGTACTCAGATGGGGAACAGTAGAAGACAGAATGTCTGGAAGGAAAGGTCAAGAAGCTGATTTTGGACCCAGTATGTTTTTTTGATTGCTTGAGTAACACGCAATAGAGATTTCAGGCCCAGGGGAAAGGTTTATATTAGGATGATGTGTGTGTGAGAGAGAGAGATTAAACAAAAATAGATCATACTGTACAGCAACCTGTTTTTTCATCTAAAATATTTATTCTAAATATTTCTTTAATAACCTATACAATTCCTTTATTCTTTTTAATGGTTGCATGGTATCATATAAATATGCCATTATTTTTAATTAAAATTTTTTAATTCTAAAATATTTGCAAAACAGAAAATTACAGAACAGGTAATAGATATCTGTGTACCCATCACCCAAGTTTAACAGATGTTACCATTTTGACATACTAGTTTCAGATCTCTTTATTCTGGATTTAAAGAAAAAATATTTCAAATATAATTAAGGCCCTGTTCCCATCCCTCTCCTTCTCTTCACCTTTCATTCTCCTCCAGCACTAATTATCCTGGAGTTGATGTGTGGGATTTCTGGGCATGTTTTTCTACTTCTAGACACATTTTTGTTTCTGTAAATAATATGTAATATAGTTTTATTTTAAAGTTCACATAAATTGCTTCATATAGTTGCATACCCTTTTGCAACCACTCTGCACTTAACATTTTACATATATATATATATATATATATATATATATATATATATATACATATATATATATTATATTTATCCATCTTAAGTCTTCTATTAATGGACAGTTTTATTTCTAATCTATACTATTCCAACATGAACATAGGGCAGTTTACACAAATACAACACTGGGGACAGAAGCCTGAAATGCTCTTTATCCAGGTGCCATCATGAACACCAGTATGAAAACCATCACATGTTTACATCCTGAGCCTAATTCTGGAATGTCAGTCTTGGATAGTAACCTGCAGCACCCCATCGGGCCATGCAGAGCAGGTGTTATGTAATGTTACGTTCTGATGAGAATGACCTCGAAGCTGCTTTGTCATCACATCAGCTCAGAATAGGAACAAAGCTGTTGAATGAGAGGCAGGGAGACCAGGCTGTGTCCTCTGGGTTGGGTGTTGAAGCTGCTTGCTCGCCTTGCCCCACTCTTCATCTTGGCTCTTTTAAAGCTTTTTTAATTGCTTACCTCTGGAGCCGACCAGCCAGTTCTTACATCAAACACTCATCCTACACCCACAGGATTTCTCCTCCTCCTCCTCTTTTTCTTTTTCTTTTTAATGTACACCCAGCACCTCCCACTTAAAAAAAAAACTTATGAATGCTTTCAGTCTCAAACAAAGCTTTATAGATTTGTTGGCAGGAAATCCAGGGTGGAATTTGCCATTAAATTGTAGTAAAGCAACTCTTCAAACAACATGTACTGAACAATCAAACACTTTTAAATGTCAGTCCCCAACAAAAGCATGCATTGTCCCTGGAGAACCCTGAGTGGTACTAACCCCCGAGTGGGAAGAGTTTACAAAAACGTAGCCTATTTAATTTCACAGGTTGTGTGCCGTGCAGAACTTTCCACAGTCTATCAAAAGTAAGGCTTCCTGATAGCACATTTCAAGTAGCTTCTTAATGGGCAAGTTTTGCTCCTCTTAGGGAAAAGTAGACAGCATTTTTCTTTGCAGTTCAGAAAGTTTTCATAATGACAGAGTCAAGTGGAAAGTACAATTTTGTTCCAACTCTCATACTTCTCAGCTTCTGAAATATAGTAGCTACTATTTATTGAGCACTCATTACGTGCCAGGGACATTATCTCAATTAAGCCCTACAGCAACCCAATGAGATAGGTATTACCACTACCTTCATTCTTTTTCCAAATCAGAAAACTGGGGCATAGCAAACTTAGTGAACATGTTCAAGGTCATAGGGCCTTATAAGAGACAGAAACAGGATTTAAGCTCAGGGAGTTGGGCTTCAAAGCTCCTGTTACTCTACTGATTTAGTGAATTCTTGAAAAGCTTCCACATTTTGAATATGACAGGAAAGAGGACTAATTGGTAATAAGCACACACTAGGGGCCAATATTGTACACATGCTCTTTTTAAAGTCTCTCGACACCTTTTGTTGAGTACTAGGTGTTATCTTCCCTAATTATGTATGAGGAGGTCAAGTCTCACCTGCACAGGGAAGACAAGTGGTTGGCTTAGAATCTGAACCCAGGTACAGGAGAAAAAGCTAGACTCTCCTGCGCCCTAGAAAAGGACTGAGAGCATTGAAGGTTCTCAATAAAGGTCTCTTTTGCTCCCTCTTTCTAATGCAAATGCTACACATATGATTCAGTGGGAGAGTGCCTGACTCTTAGAATTTGTAAATTTGTTTAAATAAAGTATTAAACGAATTTATTAAAGTATTTATGACCCAGATATAAGAACCTGCAAATAAATCAAAATGTCTTGTTTTAAATGGTTAAAAAACACCCAGCTGGTGGGAAAGATCTGCTATGACTGGTGATTTCCCCAATGCAACTCTTACTTCAGGTTCATTGCAGCCACATGGCGTGTGGCTGTGTGATGGATGTCAGATAGACAAGCATATGCAAAACCATTCTGCTTTCACCTGAACCCTACCACCCTAGCAATTGGGATTTTCAATTTCCTCAATTTGGATGTTCTTCAGAATTTTCTCATAAATCCCAAAACAGACAAGTCTGGAGGCCTCCCAATGAGTTATGTGGTGCATGAGCCAAAGTTACATAATGTTAACAGCAAAACAGAAGAAAGACCGTGTCAAACCAGGTGACTGGGGATGATGCAACTGGTGTGGCAGCCATTGGCCTTTGGTGACTGGTTGGGCTCCAGTGCAGGTGAAGAGGGAGGCAAACCCTCACCTTGGTTCTCTTAGGCTCCAGGGCAGTTGCCAAGGGAACTCGGTCAAGAGAATCCTAATCAACCCAGCCTGTGGGGAGAGCCCTGACCCCTGGTGAGGACCAGGGTGACTCTCCACTGAGGAGGTTCCCGAGGCGGTGGGTGCGGCACCGAGGAGACCGCAGCCTCTTCTGTCAACACACAGGGCGGATGTGTCATTTGTTGTTTCAGTCTCCAGGGCTGGCATGGCCTTCAGGAGAAATGGGGAAGGAGGGGCAGGTGGAGGAAAGAATTTGTTCCAGCTCCAGAGCTGGCTAGGAAATGTTGCTAGAAATGCAAACAGAGGGAGTTTTTGCAATAAAGAGGGCTTTCATCGCTTTTTAAAGGTGTATATATATGCATAATAAAAATACTCTGAGACATAAGTGGCCCCACGTGGAGTGTCCACCCTGCTGTGGAAACAAGGCCCTCAGCGGCTCCCACTCCATTCACTCCCAAGGATACCTGGCACCAGGTGACTCCGCAGAGCCTCTTTGAAAGGACACAGAACCTCAGAATACACTTGACATCCTTTCTCTGAGGTGCCAGCACTAGTGGTGAGTTCCACTCCCAGTTTTCATTTATCCCACATACAACAGCTGAATACAAGATGCTCTCGAATTCCAACAGAGTGAGCGCCATGGAAGGGTGAGGCATTTGAACAGCACATAAAAGCTGAGTTGACCCAATTCTAAAATTCTAATTTTGTCAAGTGCTGACTTGTCTCCCATTCACATGTAGCCGCATGGTACTTAAGACATAGATGTTTTAAAGCAACTGCCTTTAGGACCCTTTCACTCCATGGAAGGTGAGATTTTTTTCCTTTTGAAAATCTGACATACAAAACAAGAAAAACAACTGCCCATTGAGCTATGAAGTCAAGCTTTTCAGGATTCAAAGAGGACTCGACCTGGGTGCCTTATGGTTAGTAGAGAAAACGTCTCATTCCTTGCAAGCATGTCAAGAGTTTGACTTGCTTGCTAGAGAGAACAGGAGAGCTCACGCTGAGCAGGAGTTCCAGAAGGCTGCAGGCTCCCAGCAAGATGAAGTCTCAGGAGACAATGTTGGCCCTTCCTGGGCCCCAGGCTGTGTCTTATAAAGTGTTTGTAGGACTGTGAACCTACACAAGTAGAAGGCACTTACATGGTCAGACCAAGGCAGTTCACTTTTTTTTTTTTCCTATCACCCCACTGAGTTCTCTGAAAGGCAGAGAGTATTTTTTTACTTATTTCTGTATCTCCTCAATGGGGTGGCTGGCAGATGGTTGGGAATCAGGTAATGGCTCCTAAGTGAATTAAAGAACACTCTTAATTTGGCTTTTGGTACCTGGCTTCGGTTGCTACAGCCCCAGGAAGGACAGGACAGCCACTTGAACTCACCGATCAACCTCGGCATCACCAAGAGTAGGACAGGCAGCAGTCACCTCCCCATGTGGTCCCCAGTGGCGCACACAGCACCACCTCAAAGAATCTCTGCCTAAAGTCCCGAAGCGGATTAAATGTTTAAGGCCATCTTCCTGTTTACAAGAATCATGGGGGGAGAGGGAGCAAGTTAAATTTCACCAGGAAATAAAAAGACTAATCTAGAATGCAGGACTATTTACAGGACAATGGGCCTGGTTCCCCCAAAGCATTGGCAGGAAAAATTAAGGTAGGGGCTTGGGAAAGAGAAACTCTAGTCTGAAAAGTTTTAAGAGACATAACAAAATGCAGTGTGTGGGTCTGGACTTATGACTCAAATATAACGATTGTTTTAAAAATAATAATCTTCTCCAGCCCCCACATGCCACTAGCTCTCATTCTACCTCTCTGCTTTCCTTCATGGAAACTCCTTGAGAGCTGTCCACACTACAGATGCTCTCTACTTCCTCACTTTCCATTCCTCTGATCCAGTCCAATCTGCTCTCTGCCTTTCTTTCTCCAGGAAAGCTTATCCTTCCAAGGTCACAAATGGCCTCCATGCTTTTCAATCCATCCGTGTGTGTGTGTGTGTGTGTGTGTGTGTGTGTGTGTGTGTGTACATAGTGTCTTTTATTTCTTCATTTTAAAAATCGCTCTTTATAAAGATAAATCATACTACTAAATATTGTTGCTACCCAGGTATTGAATAAACATTAAACTTTTAAAACCATCTTTATTGAGAAACTAGAGGCCCAGTGCACGAAATTCGTGTACAGGGGGAGGGGGTGTGTCCCTCAGCCCAGCCTGCACCCTCTCCAATCTGGGACCCCTTGAGGGATGTCCGGTGGGATAGGGCCTAAACGGGCAGTTGGACATCCCTCTCACAATCCAGGACTGCTGGCTCCCAACCGCTCGCCTGCCTGCCTGCCTGCCTGCCTGATTGCCCCTAACCGCTTCTGCCTGCCAGCCTGATCACCTCCTACCAACTCCCCTGCCCACCTGATTGACGCCTAACTGCTCCCCTGCCGGCCCAATTGCCCCTAACTGCCCTCCCTTGCCAGCCTGGTCACCCCTAACTGTCCTCCCCTGCAGGCCTGTTCCCTCCCAACTGCTCTCCCCTGCCGGCCATCTTGTGGAGGGCATCTTGTGTCCACATGGGGGCAGCCATCTTGTGTGTTGGAGTGATGGTCAATTTGCATATTACTCTTTTATTAGATAGGATAATTCACATACCATAAAATGCATCCATTTAAAGCATACAGTTTAATGGTTTTTAGTATAGTCACAGAATCATGGAACCATCACCACAACTTAAGTTTTGACATTGTTATTGCCCCAAATAAACCCTTCATCCATTCAAACCCTCCCCCCGCTTCCCTAGTCCTAGGCAATTCCTAATCTGCTTCTTGTCCTTATTTACCTGTTCTGGACATTTCATATAATGGAATCATATAGTATGTGGTCTTTTGTGACTAGCTTTTTCCACTTAGAGAAATGTTTTCAAGGATCATCAATGTTGCATGTATCAATACTTCATTCATTTCTACTGTAATAACCCATTGTATGTACCACATTATATTTGTCTATTTATCAATTCATAGGCATTTGCCTATTATACACTTTTTGGCCATTATGAATAGCTGCTATGGATATTCATGTACAAGCTTTTATATGGACATATATTCACATTTCTCTTGAGTATATATGTAGTAATGGAATTGCTGAGTTACATGTTTTTCAAAGAAGCTGTACCATTTTACATTCTCTCAACCATGTATGAGGGTCCCGGTTTCTGTACCTCCTCCCTGACACTTAGTATTGTCTTTCTTTGGTTTCTGGTCTTCCTTATCCATGTTTCCTTGTCTATTCTTTGCCTTTTATGATATTGAAGTTTTGGGAGAATTCAATCCCTTTCCCCTTTGGTCTTCATTTAGGTTTATCTGATGTTTCCTCATAATTAGAATCAAGTTATCCATTCTTGGCCAGAACACTACATAGGTGGCATTGTGTCCTCCTCAGGGTGTCACATCTGAAACTCATGATGCCCATCTGTCCCTCTTGGTGGTGATAATTTTGAGTACTCAGTCAAGGTGGTGTTTGATTTCTCCACTCTATAATTATTATCTTTTATTCCTTTAACTAATAAGCAATTTGTGGGGAAGACATTTTAAGATGGTTCAAATATTCTGCTCTTAGTCAAAATTTCCTCCTGGATTTAGCTTCCATCCATGGTTCTTGCCTAACTCTTACCTTTATCACGATGGTTGCAAAATGAGTATTTTTCAAATATAGCCCTCCCTCCACATTTACTACTGGTCCTTGGCATTTTATTGTAAACTAGAGCCCTCCCTTCTCCATCCATCTATTTATCTATCTATCTATCTATCTATCTATCTATCTATCTATCTATTCTTTATTGGTAAGGAAGTACACATTATTGTGTTTTTTTAATGCTTTATAATCATTAGTATACTTAATTGTTTTTGGCCAGTGGGAGTCTATTCTGGCTCTTGTGTCCTTGTGGCATGCCCCAGTGGTTTACTTTCTCCCTCCCTCCCTCCCTCCATCCCTCTCATTTCTGGCATAATAAGATGTTCTAGGCTCATTTTGTCCTTACCTGACCTCAACCTGGAATTAGCCATTTCTCTGACAAACCTGTTTCCTCTTAGTGGGGAATGTTCTTAATCATAGGTGTGCTCATTAGGGGTGTATCTGTGTGCTTCTTGGCCCTTTTTGTAGAGAGACTTAGGGAATATACACACTATGCATACAAGTGTGCACATAAAACATGCATATGCACACACACATAGATGTTTTAGAAATCATGAGTTGACACTGGTATCTCCATTTTCATTCCATGCGATTCTTTCATGCCTTCCCCAATCCATATTTTTTATTTTTTCTTATCAGTTTTATTGAGGTATAGTCAACAAACAAAACTGCAAGATATTTAAAGTATACATTATGGTGACTTGACATAAATATGCATTATGAAAGGATCCCCACCATCTGGTTAATTAACAGATCCATCACCTTATATGTTTATCAGTCCATGTTCTTCCATAGTGAAAACCTCAACATGAATATATTCACTCACTTCTCATCCCTGTAATACATACACAATAGCTTCAGAATTGCTCCACCTGTGCCATTACAATAAAACTCTTAAAGTGAATTTAGGACTTGTTTATAGTTCTTAAAATTCATAAAAGTTTTCATGAGTTATTAATGAGGAATCTGAAAATATCCTGGGGACTTATAAACCCTTGATAAAAATCTGTTATGAGCCTGAAATACAAGTTCAGTTCTCAGTTTGGAGTTGGCCTTTTGAGTATTTTCTTTCCAGGGTGGGAAGGCAGCTGCAGTTTCCTGAGAGCAGCCTTTAATTGAGAACATGTTTGCAAATCCACCGTGTGGTCCCAGAATTCATTCAAGTAGGCATTTATGCTCAATAGAATTTGGCTTTGTTGGAGCATGCCAACAGACAGCAGAACCACCAGCTACATTTTGTTAAGATAGATTGTGCCAAACTGATAATGGCAGCAGATCTACCTGACAGCCCAAGGGAACAACTCCCTGCTCTTGCAGGTGAGGCTGAAATCTGCCTGCCCTCTTTTCTCTTCAAAAAAAAGCAGGAGAAGCATCAAAATTGTCTCAAACCAGTCCCAGGCCAATCTGGAGGTAAGCTCAGTTGCTGTCCTGTCTCCGACTCCTTGGCTATTGTTCCATGATTATTAGTTTACTTATTTTTACTCATTAAATTTACCATCAATCCCCCTATATTTGTTGACTTCTAGCCTTGACAGCAAGGATACTTAGCAATGAAGAAAAGACTCAGAGCTGTAGACTAGAGGACAACCTCCCAATCCAGATAAAACCGATTTTAATGGGGTTGAGAGTTCAGGGGCCCAATAAAGTCCTTTCCTCTTTTCTCACCATGTAATATACCAGTTGAGAGAGAGGAGTCAAGCGGATGGAACTCAGCATCTCTTTATCACTGATACAATCTAGGCTGCAGTATGCACTGGATGCTATATTGTACTGCTCAAACTCCCTTTAGGGCAGGAAGGACTCATTCACCAGATGCAAGGAGTGTTCCAGGTCACCGTCAGCTGCCAGCCCTCACTGGGGATTGTCTTGGCTGAAGGTAATGGTCTCACCCAAGGTCACACCTCCCAGAGGCAGCCTGCATCCAGTGACTGATTCAACTTGGGAGTACAAAGACCTCTTTGCAATTTGGGACAGGTCTGTGGGGTTGCTGAGGCATTTGTTGGGTCTGCATTGCTGCTCAACCTCTCCCTCTACCCAATCTGCTTTCTTCTGCTCCCTTTTACAGGCAGCAATCCCAAGAGCACTCCCTTATATATGTCCTGCATGTCATCTCAGAACTAGTCTTCCAAACAATCCAGCCTGGAATGTGTCCAGTCAGGGAAAGCATCCTGGAGGAGGTTCCATTTGACTGAGTTTTGGAACTAAACATGAGACAGGCAAACAGAATATGTGATTCACTCCAGGGTTCAAGATAAGTGAAGGCCCAGAGAACCTAAAGACTCAACTCAGATGTTCTGCAGACCTTCCCTGTCTCGTCCAGGACTAAATAGTACCTGAGGCAATCTTTGATGAATGAATTAACAATAGTGACGAGTGAGCTTTTTCCATTTATTTCAGATTGTGGGTTGTGTTTGTTTTTTTACAACAAAAGTACAGAAATAAATCATTCATACCAAACAGGAATAACAATGCCAAGCACTATGCTAAACACTTCGTACATATGTTCTCTTATTTAGTCCTCATAATGATCCTATGAAGTTCATACTAGTGTTACTCCAATTTTATAGATAAAGAAAACTGAGGCTTAGCCAAATTAAGAGATTTTCCTGGGGTCAAATGTCCAGTGAGACTCTTGGCCACACATACTACAGATTCCCTCAGACGAAGAACCACATGGGAGTGTAGATGAGAGTTGCCAGAGTCCAGAGGGAGTGATGGCCTCTCTTGGGTGACCACCAGGGCCTTAGAGCAGGGCTTGCCTCAGCAACTTGAGGCTGGGAGACTCAGCCTAGATCCTACCATGGCTTCTGCCTCTCCGACTTCGGAGAGTAGTATCAAGCAGAAAGGGCTCCACTGCTGGTGAGAGAGCCATGGTTCTGAAGCTGTAGACGGTTGCCTCTGCTCAAACTAAGAGAAACTTGATGGACGAGTTTTTCTTGCCTTTAGTAAAGAAGGTGCCAGCATAAGGGCAATGCTTAGAGATCCTTCAGAGATGTTTTTTCAGGAAACAGTATGTGTTGAAGAAGGGATTGGAGCTGGCAAGGTGTAAGGTGAGGCCTTTAAAAATAGAAGGCCTGTGTGTAGGTCGTCCTTGCAGATGGAATTTTGTGCAAACAATATAAATAAGCAAACAAAACAGAAACAAACTCATAGATACAAACAACAGACTGATGGTTGCCAGAGGAGAGGAGTGTTGCGGGGTTGGGTAAAAAGAACAAAGGGATTGAGAAGTACAGATTGGTGTAATTATAAAACAGTCATGGGGATGTACAGTACAGTATAGGAAATATAGTCAATAATATTGTGATAACCCATGTATGGTGGCAGTTGGGTACTGGAAATATCAGGGGAACACTTTGCAAAGTAGATGATTGTCTAAACCAGTGATGGCGAACCTATGACTGACACGCATAGCCATTTCTGATGACACGCGGCCGCTGAGGCGGCCGCATGCCGAGGATAAAACATTTGCTGCTCCTGAGGATGAAATATTTGCAAAATAATGTTTTTTCCTCACAGTGACACACTACCCGAGTTATGCTCAGTTTTTTGGCGAAGTTTGACACACCAAGCTCAAAAGGTTGCCCATCACTGGTCTAAACACTATGCTGTACACCTGAAACTAATACAAAATAATATTGAATGTAAAGTGTAATTGAAAAAAAAAATTAAAGGTGCACCATGTTTCTTGGTTCTTTTGCTCATCTGTCTGATCATCCATTCAACAATATCTGTTGGTGCCTACTATATGGCAGGCTCAGTCAGATATTGGGCCACAGTAGTGAATAAGATATTCAAGATCCCAGCTCTCATGGAACTCAGGGAACAGAATAGACCTACCTGGGTCCCGCTGTCTCTGGCCCGTCAACTCCTGGTTGAATAACGTGGCTGACTCCATTGCTTGCTCAAGGAATGGTACGTGGGGCTCTACATGATCATGGTCAAAAACAGGCAGGGTGTCTCACTTGTCACTCTCACCACAACCTCCTTGTGTTGGGAAGACTGGATTCCGTATTACCCTCCTAATGAAAAGGACTAATGCTGAAGCTATTAGCATGGGCCTCATGGGTGAGAAGACTCTGCCATGCTAGCTTTTATTCTCCTTTGTCCCACCCTTAGCAGGAGTAGTGAGATGGGCCCCTATTGCCTTCCACATGCATCAAATACTATTTTGTGGCCAGTTCTTAACACAGTCAGAGACCTGGGAACCTCCTGGGCTGGTGTCTGTCTGTGCTCAATCCTTCAGCCCTGCTCCATGTAGCAGGTTCTTCTTTCTCCACATCAAGAACTTCCTCTTAATTGGGAAGTCTGCTAAGCTCAAGCCCCTCTGGAGAAGCAGCTATGATTTAGAAGTAGCCCTGTACTCCAAAGCAAGAGGAAAGCATATTCTGATTTTAGGGTTGCCACCTTCTAGTATGACACTTAACTGCCCTGAGTCCTTTTTTTCTATAAGTCTGAGAATATCCCTAAGGTTGTTGTGAAGACTAAATAAGAGAATGTACAATAAAGGCTCAGGCCTATTACAGCCATTTACTAAACACTAGTTAGATTTCAAATATTAATTGGATAGGAAGTCATCTCAAATAAAAGGAGTAACTTTTTTGCTTGGCCCTGAGGGAATTAAAAAAAGTATAAAGCAGAAACCAAGATGGTGGCATAGGTAAACACCTGAACTTGCTTGCTGCCTTGCACAACCACTTCAAAAGTACAACTAAAAGACAAAATGGACATCATCCAGAACCACAGGAAGGCTGGCTGAGTGAAAATTCTACAACTAGAAGGGAAGAGAAAAGCACAAGGAGACTCAGAGGAGGTGGAGAAGTAAAGTGCAGAGGTACAGAGGCGCACACGCGTGGAAAGGGCTGGAAACTAAGGACTCGGTTGTCTTTTTCAATTGATCGGGAGACACAAGCTCCCGACTGCTCTGAACTCCAGTTCCGGGTGAGACTCTGGGGACACAGACTCATATGGGGAGAAACTGGACTGTCTGGCATTGGGCCAGAACACGAGGGCAGCTTTTTCTCAGAGGTGCTTGCAGCAATTACCGCTGGACACTGAGACCCGGGGGCCATTTAGGGCAGGGCTGAAGGTCAGCCATTGCTGTTTGCTCTGCCCTGTTGATTCCCTGAGACCCCACCCCACCCAATTTACAACCCCACCCAAGCTGTGCACAGAGGCATTTGCATATGAATGGCCGGGTCCTTTGCAATCTAAAATTACCTAACAAACTGCAGCTGGGTCAGAGAGACCCAGAACTTCCAAAAGAATGCCCAAGGCTCCACAGCAGCTTGCATTGCTTCACAGCTTGGCCTCATCTGGGCACCTCCAAACCCCAAACAAAGAAGAGGAATCTGCAGATCTCTCTGCAGCTCCTGCTGGGTGGCCTCAGGCAGAGCTAAATTTGCACCTCCTTGGAGATCCAAGAGCCTGTGTACCCAGTGGTCAGAGTGGGACCATCCAGATTACAACTCCTCAGATCCATAAGGGACACACTCAGGGTCAGACACAGTGAGCACCAAAGCCCCACTGAAGCAAATCCTGCCCCATAAGGGAGTCTCCAGCACAGAAGATCTCCCATTGTAGACACAACTGATTCTCACAGCCAATTGGCCTGGAGGTCAATTCCTCCCAGTGATACAAACAACAATCAAGGCTTAACTACAACAAGACTGTGCACACAGCCCACAAAGGGGTGCACCAAGAGTGTCCACCTTAGGTAACTGGGGAGGCTGAGCCACTGGGCCCTATAGGACACCTAGCACACAAAGCCACTCTATCAACACAGGGAAGAAGCCAAAATGCAGAGAAAAAGAAACAGGTCACAAATGACAAACAAAGGAAAGCAAACGACTGGATATAGAGTTCAAAACCACGATTATAAGGTTTTTCAAGAATTTTCTTGAAACTGCCAATAAATTTAGTGAGTCCCTCAAGGATTTGAAAAAGGACCAAATAGAAATTAAGCATACACTGACTGAAATAAAGAATAATATACAGAGATCCAACAGCAGACTAGAGGATCACAAGAATCAAGTCAAAGATTTGAAATACAAAGAAGCAAAAAACACCCAACTGGAAAAGAAAAGAAAAAAGAATCCAAAAATATGAAGACAGTGTAAGAAGCCTCTGGGACAACTTCAAGCATACCAACATCCAAATTATGGGGGTGCCAGAAGAAGAGAGAGAGCAAGATACTGAAAACCTATTTGAAGAAATAAAGACAGAAAACTTCCCCCACCTGGTGAAAGAAATAGACTTACAAGTCCAAAAAGAGCAGAGAACCCCAAACAAAAGGAATCCAAAGAGGACCACACCAAGACACATCATAATTAAAATGCCAAGAGCAAAAGACAAAGAGAGAATATTAAAAGCAGCAAGAGAAAAACAGTTAGTTACCTACAAGGGAGTACCCATACGAATGTCAGCTGATTTCTCAACAGAAACTATACAGGCCAGAAGGGAGTGGCAAGAAATATTCAAAGTGATAAATAGCAAGAACCTACAACCAAGATTACTCTACCCAGCAAAGCTATCATTCAGAATTGAAGGTCAGATAAAGAGCTTCACAGATAAGAAAAAACTAAAGGAGTTCATCACCGCCAAACCAGTATTATATGAAATGCTGAAGGGTAGGTATTCTTTAGGAAGAGGAAGAAGAAGAAAAAGGTAAAGATAAAAATTATGAACAATAAATACATATCTATCAACAAGTGAATCTAAAACTCAAGTGAATAAAAAATCTGATGAACAGAATAAACTGGTGAATATAATAGAATCAGGGGCATAGAAAGGGAATGGACTGAATTCTAGGGAGGAAAGGGGTGTGAGGGGTGCGGGAAGAGACTGGATAAAAATCGTACCTCTATGGATGAGGACAGTGGGGGAAAAAGGAGTAAGGGCAGAGGGTGAGGTGGGAACTGGGTGGAGGGGAGCTATGGGGGAAAAAAGAGGAACAACTGTAATAATATGAACAATAACAATTTATTTTTTAAAAAATAAAAAGTACAAAGCAACATCCTGCCCTCAAGGAATTTTCCATAGAGTTGGGTTGTACTTTTGTAGACTTCTCTGGTGATGTTGAATGCTCTGAATTGCTAATAGGAACCTGAGTAAGTGTGCATGTGTAGAGAGAATTACAGAACTAAGCAGAAAAAAAAAAAAACTATTGAGGGAGCAAGTGGTCAGATTACTAGTGTGGCACAGGCAGGATTCAGAGTAAAAGCATGTGAATAATGTAAGGGTGCGGGGAGTGGAGGCTCCTGGCCTGGGAGTTGTCCTCTTCCACCAGCATTGAAGAGGGCTGTGCTCAGCACTGATGGAAAACATTCACTGACCTTTGGCAATAGGCACTTGACCAAGTGGGTTTTCATTGGAGAAGTTGTTGTACTAATAGAGACTAAAAAGGGATGGATAGATTTGTGGAAGATAAAACTTTGCAGGTAGAAGGACAAAGAGCCTGCTAAGTATTATTGCTTCAGCCCAGATGCAGTGAACCTCGGGCCCTTGTGACCAGCCAGGGTCAGGATGAAATGTGGCCCAGCATGGCATGCAGGAAGAGATCCATGGAGAATCACATGGATGATGAAAGAAGGGGACTCTAGGACAGAAGCAGGGAAGAAACTGCTCAAGTCACTATGGCTTGTCCTAGTCGGGAGGGACAGGTAGTAATCATCAGACCCCTGAGGCTGTTTTAATCAGATACTAGTTTTTCCCCACTATAACAATATTTATGCTTAAGTAAACATTTTTGTAGCATGGTTTGTCATATTGTTTGGTCATTTAAAACATATTTTTGATGACATAGCCCCCACAGGTATTGCCAAAGAGGGGAAGTGAATGGACAGGTCCCGCCTCCTGGTGTCTCCCTGACCTTTAGAGGGTGGAGCTGACTGAAGGTGGAGAGTGGACACCTCTCCCTCAAGTGGAGAACAGAATAACTGTGGGAGGAACCCACCATCCTAGTAACTCCTTGAATTTCTTCCTACGTTTTCATGCATCTGTGGAAGCTGCAGTCAGCCCTGTTGGGGGGAGGGGGAGACTTTGGAATGTGACCATCTGACCCCACAACAACGGACTGCTTGGAGTTTTAAAACATTGCTGAGATTTTTGACATGTGATTTCACGGTTCCTTTATTTCTGTGTGTCGGAGGCAGAATATTAACTTCACACTGTAAGTTGGATGCGCTGAGAAATCATACTTTATTGTTTTCCATATGTCATATAGCTTTCTTCCCAAGCCCACACCCAGCTGGTTAGCAAAAAGAAAATGTAAGTGCTCCCTTTCAAGCTTAATTCAATGAAACCCAAGATTAACATTTATTTAGATTAACCTCTCTTGGATAAAATTGCTCAGTCTCTCAGAAAATTTTTTCCCTTCATCTCTTTTGTTCCCAAAGATGTGTCCAGACATGTGTTTGAGGCTTGGTTTATGCAACCTTGTGATCATGGGGAAGATTGAGTCTCTGTGCCTACTCCACCCCCAATTCCTAGTGTCTCTGTGGGCTCATCCTGACCTGAGCTTTCTGGGGCTCAGAAACTCTCTGATGAGACTCCCGTTTGGCCTGAGTGAGTGTTTCACTCAATAGCCTTGGGCACTGCGATCCCTCACCCTTGGCATGGTGAGCCTTCTGGCAAATTCCTTCACTGGACTCTCAGGTATGTCTCTCTGACCCTGGAAGCAAAGATGACTTAGGAAAGTTGAACCACAGGGCCTGCCTCTGCCTCACTACTGAGCTGCTGTGTTGAGGAGTGGTCCCCCAGCTCAGTGTAAACAGCGTGGGAATTAGCTTTCTCCTCCCTATCTTCCATGGGTGGCAGAACAGAGTGGTCAGGCTTCTTGGCTAACCTGAACTTATCCAACACATCTCCCTCCTTGGCCTGCCAAGCAGGACCAACACAACCATCAGCCTTGTTCTCCTGCCTCTGCTGCTCCTTCTGCCTCCCACAATTTCCTGCACTAGAAAGAGGGGGGCTCGTCTTTTACTTCTGCTCCATTTCTTCTCACAGAGAGTGCAACGGCTCACATAGGCAAGGGTACCTTCTCCACCCCATGGAAGCACTCTCGGAACCAGGTCTTCCAGGCTGACCCCCAAAGGGGAGACCAAAGAATTTGGAAAACCACCTCTCAAAACAGTAGCCTTGGGTGCAAAGCTATTATCCTGCTGCCTAAATTGTGATTGCCAGAGCTAATTACTACCTTGGTAATTCTTTTTACATTCTTTCTGCCATAAAATCTAATCTTCCCGAGGCATTTTATGATAAAGGTCACATACTTGGGAAGGTAAGAAAGAAAACAATTTTAAAGGATTCACAATATTAATTATTCCTATCAGACCCTCTTCTTTGGAAAGACCCCCTTCTATCTGGCACACTGCAATACTGTGCTATGAGGGAACCTCCAGCTGGGAAGCGTCTTTGCCCCCATCAGCCTGATAAATCTCGGTCCCTCAAGGATGGATGACAATGGCTGTGGCTCATGATAGAAGGAGATAGATTCCCTGAGAGGAAATACAAGAGGGAAAAGTACAGCACCCAAAGGAAGGGGGGAGAGGAAGCTTCAGCAAGTATAGCACACAAATAGCTGAAGAAATAGCCAGCTGACCAGCAGTCACCCTTCATCTAATAGGTGTAGTTCAATGACATCTTAGAACTTTCTTCTCCACCTCTCCCAACCTCAGCCTTCTCTAAATGGCTAGTTTCCTGTATTTGGATGGTTTCCACTGCCCTGCCTTCCATAGTATCACCTGGATGAATGAGATACCCTCTCTTCTCTAGGAGGAATGTTTAAGGAATTGCATACTACTTGTTATTCATTAAACTTTCTGGTATGGTCACAGGGAAAAGCCTGAGATTTCGTAGAGTACTGATTTCAGTTAAGTTCACAATTCAAGAGAGTCATATAGTCCTTGCCCGCTTGCTATATTGGTAGCAAAGACTTGTAACTGGAGCCTGGAAGAAAGTACTGTCTGCTAGAAATATGCTCTCTCTTAAGGGAATACCTTGAGTGTGAACTTTAAGCACCATTCGCTGGGACTTATTCTTTCATCTTCTCCATTTCCTCAGCAAGTCATTGTGTTATCTGTATCATATCTCCTGAAAACAGGGACACCTATAACTTTAAAACCATAAGAAGGAATAACATCTAATTATTCCTTAATTATTCCTTAATAGTCCAATAAAAGATTTCTGAAATCACTGTTTTAATACATATTTATTATGCACCTACTATGTGCTAGGGACCATACTCAGCATTGGAAATACAAGAGTATGCAAGACACACACAGTTTTTGCTCTCATGGAACTTATGGGCTAGTGGAGGAGACAGCCACTTTTAAAAGATATACTCAAACAAATGTATAATTAAAAGTGGTGGTAAATGCTGTGAAAGAAAATGCATGTTGTTGTGAGTAGGAAATGCTGACCGAACTTGAGGGTGTGTGAGATAGAAACATTTGCCCAAGGAGAATGAGTTTTTAACTGAGGTTGAGATGATAAAGGACTGATAGGTAACGGGGGAATTGTGGACAGGATACACAAAAGACCTAAAGCAAGACGAGTGTGTCTTGTTTCAGGGACTGAATGAATGCCAGGGCTATGGGTTGAATTTTGTCCCTCGAACAAAGGTATGTTGAAAAAAAGATGTGTTGAATTCCTAATCCCTATACCTCAGAATATGACCTTATTTAGAAATAGGTTGTGGGAGATGCAGTTAGTTAAGATGAGGTCACACTGGAGTGAAGTGGGACCCTAATCCAATGACTGGTGTCCTTATAAGAAAGCCATGTGAAGACAGACACAGCAAGAGTGTCCTGTGATGATGGGGGATTTGAGTGATGCAGCTATAATGGAGGAATGCCCGAGGTTGCCAGCACACCACCAGAAGCTAGGAAGAAGCAAGGAAGAATTCTCTTACAGTCCTCAGAGGAAGCATGGCCCTACCAACACCTTATTTGTGGACTTCTAGCCTCAGATCTCACAAGCACTGGGAATCAACCTTTTGTTTAAGCCACCCAGTCTGTGGAACTTTGTTAGCCCCCAGGAAACTAATAGAGCCAGTGCGGCTGAGTTGTCAGGTGCAGAGGGAGGAAGGAGTGTGAGATGAGAAGGGAATGGTTGGAAGGGGCAAATATCTGTATATTGGACTTTAGCCTAAAAGTAATGGGGCAGTATTGAGGAGTTCTAACTGGGAGGGTGACATTATTCAATTTACATTGTAAAAAGAGCACCACCAGTGCAGTGTACAGAAAGAGCAGAGAGGGAATGAGGGGTATTGCAGGTTGGGTTCCCAAGGAGGAAACACTAAGATAGAGCCTCAGCTGACAAGAGCTTAGCTGAACTGCGGGGGAGCTCTGGAGTGTTGTGGATCAGAGTTGTGCTGTACTGTGAAACATTTAAACACAAAACTATGCTCAGATGTAGCAAGTAAACCAAGGAGTAAGTAACCGTTGTAAGGTCACACAGTAAGAGAGAGGAGCCGAGATTTGAACCCAGGTCTGTCTGTCGGTAAAGCCCAATCACCTGTCCATTCATACCTTAAATCAATAAGTATTTATTGAGTCTCTACTATGTGCCAAGAACTGTGCTAGGTCATGTTATTATGATATACTCCCTGGAAAGATAAGTAAAAATGCAGCTTTTCATATTCAGATACAATTTCTTATTGAAGAATTGCAACAAGAAAAGCAAGACTTAGATGTTTTAGATGTAATTTTTAGTTTCCTGAAATGTATAGTCTCCTCTATCCTCCATCTATTCATACCCAGCCTTTCTTCCAGATTTCTCTCAAACTCCCTTCTCCATTTCCTCTGTTACAACTGGTCTCCATTACTAACTCCCTTTGCCACACATTTCACACTTTATTAGATCTTGCTGACTACCGATTGCCAACAACTAGGTATCCATTCTAGTATATACTGTCTTGATCATTACTTGGTGTGTGTGTGTGTGTGTGTGTGTGTGTGTGTGTGTGTGATTTTTTTTCTAACAAGGCTGTAAGCACCTCAAGTAATGGAGAATTGCTGAGGCTCAGAGTTCTCTTATTGGTAGACTTCACAATGTTATTGCCTCACCATTAAGATTCCCATAGCCAAACTAAATAACATAACTTTTTAAATACTTCTTAACCCAAAAATGTCAAGCTCCCAAGGACTTAAAAATTGACAAGACATTTAAAAATCATCTCACTTAATAATTTCAACAACCTATCAATATTTCTATCAGTAAGAATGAGCTTGGTTATGCTGTAGTAACAAACAACCCCCCCCCCCCAAATCTTACTGGCCTAAAACAACAAGGTCATTTGTTGGAAAGAGACCCCACTTTGGACCAAAATGGAATAATAGGGACTGGATATACCCTGAAACAACAACAACAAAAGGCACAACTATAAAAAGACAAAATATATAAATAAAAGTTTTGAAGACAATGATAGCAGACAATAAAATACAGAAATCCCTGAGATATGATAAAGGTTATTTCTTTAGTGAGTGGGGGCTCTGTTGCAATTCATGCTAACTTCCTCAGAACACCCAGCTGGTGGAGACTTCACCTCCGGAACATTCTCAACCTCTTAGGTAAGAGAAATGAACAGTGCCAAATCTTGCACTAATTTAAAGGCTCCCATATTTTAAAGGCCAAACTCAATTGTATGGCCATGCTTGGAAATAAGGGAGAAAGGAAGTGCAGTCTGACCAAGTATCTGAAGAAGAAGAGCAAGAAATATTCAGTGACGAGCATTAATGATGATCACATTATTATTATTATTATTATTATTATTAATCCCTTTTTACTTTTTAAATAAAACTAAATCTCAGGTTTAATAATTTGTCTGAGGTCACACATTTTAACCATTGAACATCTAGGATTTCTGCTGAAGTCCATCTGATAGTGGAGTCTATGCTATTTCCTCTCTACCATGCTGCTTTTCTCTGAGCTGCTTTCCAGAAAGGATGTCCTGCATGTTCTTTGGGCTCTAACTAACCTCACTTAATTATTCCCAGTAGAGCTCTTAGCTTGCTAGTTTTCAACTTCTGATCCATTTTAGGTGTATCCTTTCCAGATACCATGTCCATTCATTGTTTATTTGTTATTTCAAAAAGGACCCACTGTGTTTTCTTCAATAGAGCAGGTGTTGGTCATACCAAGATGAATAATACTTAGTTCTAACTTTTAAGGGTTTTATCTTCTAGTGGGGCAGCCAGGAAAAATAGCAAATAATCCCAAAGCAATGTAATAAACACTGTAATGAAGATCTGTCCAGTCAGTCTTTGGAAACAGGTTACCTCCTGTTGGATATCCCTTTCGCAATCCAGGACCACTGGCTCCTAACCGCTTACCTGCCTGCCTGCTTGATTGCCCCTAATCACTCTTCCTGCCAGCCTGCTCGCCCCCAACTACCCCCCCCCCACCGGCCTTCTTGCCCCCCACTATCCCCCCTTGCCAGCCTGATCACCCCCAACTGCCCCCTCCACCAGCCTGCTCGTCCCCAACTGTCACCCCCGCTGGCCTGCTCTGCCCCAACTGACCCCCCCTACTGGCCTACTTGCCCCCAACTGCCCCCCCTTGCCGGCCTGATCACCCCTAACTGCCTCTGCCTTGGCCCTGCCACCATGGCTTTGTCCGGAAGGACCTCCAAAAAGGTCTCCCGGTCGAATTAGCATATTACCCTTTTATTAGTATAGATTAGTATAGATACTACTGTGTGGGGAGGACTATTAACAGAAGGTAGATAATTTGAATGTGATTTTAAAAAGGAGTTATTACTGATGTTACTTTATCACATGAGATGTGGTGATTTCAATAGAAAAACATAGCCTGGGGAAATTGAGTCGGAGAGAACAATTAATTGGCTCCAGTTCACAGAAAAAGTAAACAGCAATGTTGGGATTTCCACCCAAGGCTGTCTTCCCCCAAAACCTACTGCCCTCACCTGGTGACGCTGCCACCTGCAGCTCAGTGAAGCCTCTGAACCGCCAGCCCTGAGGTGACCTGCAGGCAAGAACACTGATGGCAGTTTCAGGGGCCCCAGGAAGACTTTAATCTCAGGTGCACCAAACCCAGCTGCCACCTTGGACTGAAACTAAGATTGCATCTATATTAGCGTCTTTCAAGCTGCTGCCCTAAATCTCTGAAGATAAACATCACACATAAATTTATGACTCTCGGTTTATCAGTAAGTCTTTTGAAATCTCCAATTTAGGGATGAATACGCTGGGTTGTGTGCCCCTTTCAGGCCCCACCCCACCCTTCTCTCAGCCCTCGGGCTGCAGGGAAAGGTGCCACATCAGTTTGTCAACAGTTAGGATGACAGAGTAATTAGTCCTGCTGGAGTTATTTGTTAGTATAGCCACAGCCTCATCAGATTGTGAGTTTCTGGAAGTCAGTAGCCAAGTGTCATGTACCTCTTAAAAAATCCTCAAGCTTCCAGAAGAATCAAGAGGTGTTTTGTTTGTTTGTTTTTAATCAAATGCAGCCATATTAGTAAGTTGATCTGGGACAATGGAGAACGATATGATCATTTTGACAGCTTATGGGTAATTTCTTAAAAAAAAAATCTTATACAAATCTCATTGTAGAGAAAGGGAGAAAAAAATGGAGACCCCACTTTGTACCAAGATAAAATAATAGGGACTGGATATACCCCAAAACAGCAACAATAACAACAAAAGGCACAACTATAAAAAAACAAACTATATAAAATAAAAGTTTTGAAGACAATGATAGCAGACAATAAAATACAGAAATCCCTGAGATATGAGAAACAAACATTGTGGGCCCAATGCTTGCCCAAGCTTACTGCCTTGAGAGAGTTTCCCAGCCATTGGCTCAGGGAGGGAGAATCTGGGCAAAGCCCAGCAGACTTCCTGAGTTGAGGAGATGGTGTGAGAGAGCCGGGAGACTAGGGCAGCTAGAATATGCAGTACAGGGCAAAGCACCACAGAGGGGAAGAGCTGCATAGAGAGAAAACTCCTCAGATCTTCAGAGAGCCCTCCTCAAGTGTAAGCAGGATGTGATCAGCACATATGTGTGAGAAAGTTGGAGAAAGAACCATTCAAAAATATTAGTTCCGAGTGCACACTTGGGGCCAGGAATAGGCCTGTTCTCATCAGGCACAGAGGAAATATGCATAATTCATGGGTCATTGAGTATAACACTCTAGAAGGTCTTGCCTCAGTAGTAGAGAATAATTATATCTAGTATTGCTCTGAACCCATCGTATGAATCATAAAAGCAAGACCTGAAAGGATCAAACTGTTTCCAAGAAACTAACTGTAATTTAGAACAAAGCTCAAGAATATTTATAGGAATATAAAAATATCCTACTCGCAACATGATAAAACTCACAATATCTGGCATGCAATAAAAAAACCTTTCAGGGATGTAAAGAAGCAGGAAAACCTGACCCAAATGAGGAGAAAGGCAATCAGTCCAAACCAACATACACCAATCTGTATTTATAGCTCTTCAATTATACTTTCCAAACATTAGGAGGCTTCATTCAGAATATGAGTCCAGGACGCCTCTTGGGCCACAGCACAGCTGACATAGCAATGCCACCTACTCATACTATAGGTAAACAATAGCCTGGACTATGACATTGAGCAACTGTGCAGCACCTATTGTCTGCAGAAGACTCCTGTCCTCCCACCCCTATCATCCATGCCCTGCTGGAGAAGTAACCCTGCCTGTTTCCCTGAGTGCCTACCCTCCTAACTCTGTAGGGTTCTCACCTGGATCCCCTCCTGAGTTCTCACCACGGACTTCTGCAAGCTAAGAATTGGGTTGCCATCATCAAAAATCAAGAGAGTGCCCTGCAGTAACCCTTGTTCTCTGTGAGATGCCCTGTGTGATAGTTAATTTTGCATGTCAACTTGACTGGATCACGGTGATGTCCAGATAGTTGGTTCAACATTGCTTCTGGGTGTGTCTGAGAGGGTGTTTCTGGAAGAGACTAACATTTGACTCTGTAGACTGACTAAAGCAGATTGCCTACCCCAATGCGAGTGGGTATCCTCCAACTGCTGAAGGTCTGATTAGAACAAAAGGTGGAGGAAAGTTGTCTTTACTCTCTGTCCCACTCTCTGAGCTGAAACATAGATCTTCTGCTAGCAGTGCTCCTGCTTCTCAGACTTGGGTTGGAATCTACACAACAGCTCTCTGGCTCAGGCCTTCAAACAACACCACTGATTTCCTGGACCTCCAGCTTGCAGACAGACATCATGGGACCTCTCAGCCTCCATAATTGCATGAGCCAATGCCTGATAATAAATCTCTCTGCCTGCCACCCTGCAATGCTGACCTCTTGAGCATGCTCCTCATGCTGCCTCCACATTCTCCCTGCCTGTCCTGACATTCCTGTCAGTTCACATGGCAGAGCAGGTCCTGAGATACTGAAATCATCTCGTAAACAGAAAGGATGCTCATTTTCTCCTCTGTCTACAGAGAAGCGCCCTTTTTATATTATTCTGGTTCCATGAGGACCCTGAAAACAAACCCCTCTGAAAATTGGGTCATTCTAGTGGGATTTCCAGTTCCTATGATTCTTCATTCATTCCACAAATATTTACTGAGCATCTACTTTATGTCAGCCCAATGTAAAATACTTGCAGGGAGACCAACTATAAGGGAGAAAAAGGCCTGGGACTGAAATGTTAAGACATGAAGCAAGGCTGTTAGGTGTCCTGTATCTGTATCTAAGGGTCAAGCAAGGCTGGGACTAGATTCCTAGATTACCTTTCTCACTTTCCTCTTCCTAGTTCCCCCTTGAGAAGGCCTTTGGGGATGATGGAGCTCTTTAACCCTTTGGACTCGCTTGCTTTTTTCTCGATTCCTTTATTCTAATGCTAACCGTGTCGAGTCACACTCAACATCCGAGTGCAAAAGGTTAAGAGGTGTAACCAGACCCCAGGGCCTTTGAACATACTGCCACCTCTGCCTGGAATGTTCCAGGCCCCTAGTTCTTCACCAGCCAACTCCCACACCTCTTTCTGCTCACCCCAACAGCCATCCTGCCAGCTTGAAAACTCCATCCTTTCCCCATTTCTTTCATAGCAAGAAGGCTTCAAATGGTTTATTCAGTTATTGTAACTTATTTAAAGTTGTAGTGATGATACATTGATATTTTTTCCTGATTTGGAATTAGTGCTTGATATTTAACATCAAAGTTTTATTTACATAATAGACATATGTTTTAAAAGGCAGAGCACATTTAAGAAGTAGACCTTGTATGATTCCAAAGGCAGAAGCAACAAGAGAAAAAATATATTGTATCAAAATTTAAATATCAACATCATCAAGAAAGTGAAAAGATAACACACAGAATGGGAGAAAATATTTGCAAATCAATACAGGCTGGGGAAAAAGTAGGTTTACAGTTGTGAGAGTAAATAAAACAGAGTTTATTCTTGTATCATTATTTATTAATTTTATATTATTTTCCATGTGAACAACTATAAACCTATTTTTGCCCCACCCTGTATTTGATAAGAGACTTGTATCCAAAATATATAAAGAACTCCCATTACTCATAATAAAAATGTAACTGACACAATTTTAAAATGGGTGAATAGACAAATAGGTTTGAAGAGACACTTCTCCAAATAAGATATGCAAGTGGCCAATAAGCACATGAAAAGATGCACAATATCATTAGCCATTAGGGAACTACAAATGAGAACAGTGAGATATCACTTCACATCTACTAGGCTGACTATAATAAAAAAGACAGATAATAACAAGTACTGGTGAGGGTGTGGGGAAACTGGAACACTTGTACATCATTTGTGGGAATGTACAATGATGCAGCTGCTTTGAAAAACAGTTTGGCAATTCCTCAAAATATTTAACATAGAGCTACCACATGACCCAGCAATTCCACTCCAAGGTATAAACCTATGAGAAATCAAAACAGATGTCTATATAGAAACTTCTACACGAAATGTTCACAGCATTTTTTATGGTAGCCCCAAAGCATAAATAACCCAATATCTAATCAACTGGTGATTGGATAAATAAAATGTGTTTCCTCTATGTAATAGAATAGTCTTAGCAATAAAAGAAATGAAACACCAGATGGATGAACTTTGGAAGCATTACGCTAAGTGAATGAAGTCAGACTCAAAAGACCACATATTATAGATTCGGTGATGGTTATACAAACCTGCAAATGTACTACAAACCACTGAGTTGTGTACTTTAAGTGGGTGCATCGTGTAGTCTGTGAATTTATATCTAAAAAACAAGTAGGCTAACGATCCAGAATAGATCAATCAATATTGTCAGAGCCTGCTGAGCAAAGTAATTTTCACTCAGATTCTAGCAGAATAAGCAGGTAAGGCAGAGAAAACTTCCCAAATGGAAAAGTGTAGCAATAATAATAATAGTAATAGTCACATTGCTAACACTTAAGATTGATATGCTCTGTATGATTAGCAAGGTGCTTTCACATTTATTTGATTAAATCCTTCCACTCACTTGAATCATATGAGGGAGGCATCATTATATCTGACACCCGAGGGAACTGAGCTTCAGAGAGTTTATGGACAAGCGAGATCATCTGGGTAGTAAATGCTGGGGCTGGAGGAGAGCTCTGGTCTACCCGCCCAAAATCTCATGACATTTCACTAAGCTTGAGAAAGCAAGGACCATGGTCTGTCTTGTTACAGTGGTATCCCCAGTGCCTGGCCAGGTGAATGGATAAATGAATGAGTAGTACCTGCCATTCTTTGGACTGTGTGACCAGGTACTGCAAAGCATGGCTCCAGCTCCTCCTAGAAAAAGGAGACCAAGAAGGACAAGTCAGAGAAGGTACACCCTATTTGCACAGTGTTGCTGGGTGCTGGACAGCAGCCCAGTCTCCAGAAGTCACACTGATTTGAGCCCTTTATAGGTACAGGAAATAGGGCAAGAATATCTCAGAACGGACGTCTTCCCATTGCTGTGTCCCAGCCACACAAAGAAGGGATGGAACCAGACCGTGTCCGTGTTCCCCCAGCACGGCTAGTCTGGGTTATTTAGATCTGAAACACTTTGTTCCTTTGGTGATTCCATTTAGAAGGTCACGTGGAGCTGAATGACTTTTTCCTTCTTTGGGTTGTTAACCAAAGGGAAGGCCAGGGACTTCTGAGATATTTGAGATTAGAAGTAAGGCCCCAGACTTTGGAATTAGACAGCCTCCCGTTTAATCCTGGCCTTCCTAATTATTTTTGTGTGAACTTCAGCCATGCCAGTTGCCCTCTCCATATTTTATTTCACATTTTCTGTAGAATGAGGACTATGACACCCATTTCTAGGCTTCTGCCAGATGGTGTAGTGGCATGTGTGATGCTGAGCAGGGCTTAGTACTGGAAGGTCCTTTCTTCTTCCTGATTCTGATTCCTTGCTTGGTGGTAGAGTAGATCCACTCAAAGAAGGAAGCAGACTCCCCACGACAGAACCTGCAATGGTTTGTCCAGACCCCCACTGAGTTCTCTGGTGTATTTGGGGGAAGATTTAACTGTGTCTCAGGTGAGTCTTAGAAGCAGAAGAAGGACTGAGAAGTGTTGGGAGTATTAAAGGCAAGGGGAGCCCTACCGGGTTTGGCTCAGTGGATAGAGCCTTGGTCTGTGGATTGGAGGGTCCCGGGTTCGATTCTGGTCAAGGGCACATGCGCGGGTTGCAGGCTCAATCCCCAGTAGGGGACGTGCAGGAGGCAGTCAATCAATGATTCTCATCATTGATGTTTCTAACTCTCCCTCTCCCTTCCTCTCTGAAATCAATAAAAATATATCTAAAAAAAATAAAAGCATGTGCAGTTTTTTAAAAAGTAAATAAATTTAAAAAAGGAGAGAAAAGAGCCAGTTGGGGATTTGATACTAAGTATAATAAGTGATAATAGTCATAGTGCCTCATTTAATTGAATACTTACTATGTGACAATATTGTGCTTAGAACTTTACATATATCACCTAACTTGCTAGTATTCCTTATCATCCCATTTTACACATGAAGCAATCAGCTGACAAATGTCTTGATAAGGTAGTAACTGTGATAACCTGCATGTCACCCCAGTGCTCTGGGGAAGGGGGTGAGGAGTAGAGAGGGCAGAATCTCGGGCTGGCCTGGCATGGAGGTCCCTCCCCTGGGGGAAGCTCATGTCCTCCTGGTTCTTGCCTGAAACTGGCTGAGGCAGGAAGTACAGGCCTCCTTGGCCAGAGGTCCTGCCTTCCCAGCTTAGATACGGGCACCTCAAAGGCATGGCCATATTTGCCTGCTCTCTGGGCCTGCTGGCTCCTGGCATGGACCCAATCTATTAGTGTCAATGGAAGCGATGAATACTGAAATTTTTCCCTTTTCCTTGTGGAGTGTCCCAGATGCAAAGCAACACAGTGTAAAGCTTGTCACAGTTGACAACCCATTTTTTCTCATCTGTGATTCTGGGGTCCTCCTGCCAGACAAGACTCTCCATCCTCCCCGAGGCCAACACCCAGACCCAGGTCTGCATCTTCTTCCACAACAGCTCTGTGCCTGTGCTCCCCACGGCCCGTCTCAGCCTGCACTGAGCCCTGTTTTCCACCCAGGAGCCAGAGAGGTTACTCTGAAAACTGCTCATATCTCCCCTCGCTGCCTTTCGGGCCACGTCAGCCCTTCCCAGGGCGTGAGCCCCTCCACAATCCCATCTTTGTCTCCTCAGACCCACTTTTTTCCTCTCTCCAGGCCCCAGCTCCTCCCCCTGCTTGCCTGGCCACAGCTCCGGGAGTGACCCATGATGCCATGTGCCTGAGTCACCTGGGCAGGGGAAACTGGGACCTGGAGGCACTCGCATCCCTCCCTTCACGTCATCCCCATGCCCGCACAAGCACGCCTGTCTAGCCAGTGATGTCACTGGCCTGGGTGCATGTGCAGCGCTCACTCCGGGCTCCAAGGGGGGTCGGGTGGAGATGATGAGCACCCGCCTGGTCTCACTTCAGAGAGAGAATTATGGCAGGAAGGAAGGTGAAGCAAGGCTTGGCCTGTGATTGGTGGGGACTGTCCTCAGGCCCTTTGTTTTCTAGCTGCCACAGGGCTCCCAAAACCTCCTGAGTAAAACATGAACATGCAACCTTTAATAAATAATGTCACAAATAGCTAACATCGCTTTTGTTAAATAAATTATTTACATGGCACTTACTTCATGCACAGTTGTAAGCAACGCACATGAATTTACCTAATTTATCTGATGAATTATCCTCACAGCAATCCATTTCATAGATAAGAAGACTGAGGCACAGAGAGGTTAAGAAAGTTTCCCAAAGCAACACAGCTAGTAAGTAGTAAAGCCTAGATTTGGCTCCTGGGTCTGCACTCTTAACCTCTCTATCTCGCCAGCTTGCTAGACTCAGGCCTGCCACCCTGCCACCCTGCCACCCTGCCCGTGGGAGCATCGTTCCCCTGCAGCCCTCACTCACTGGCGCCTGAGAAGTGTCTGCAGAATCTCTAGCCCTAGATGCGCCCTCTCAGCCCCACCTCCCTGCACTGTCATTTAATATTTCACCGCTGTGAGACCTCATCCTATTTCTCAGTGGGTTTCATTAATCCCACTTTGTGGGCAAGCAACCTGAAACTTTGATTACTACATGGCGGCACACCCACGTCATTGCAGGATTAGAAACGGAGTCTGTCTAGAAACAGTGTTGTTCCCACTTCTCTAGAAGAAAGGCCCAGCTGAGGGCAAGCTGAGGCACCCTACCCATGCTGCACTGGGCTTGCCAGAGCTGAAGTGCCACTGAGGCATGCAGAGCCAGGTTTGGGGCTCCAGAGAGAGCATGGGGCTGGACATGCCACCTGGGAGTCAGCTGCCATGGGTGATGGTTGAGTCTACAGAAGAGAGAGGAAGTAAAGGAGAGTTAAGAATTGAAAAGAGCAACCCCTAGCCAGTTTGACTCAGTGAATAGAGCACTGGCCTGCGGACTGAAGGGTCCTGGGTTCGATTCCAGTCAAGGGTACATGCTCGGGTTTTGGGCTTGATCACTAGTAGGGGGCGTGTAGGAGGCAGCCAATCAATGATTCTCTCTCATCGATATTTCTATCCCTCTCTCCCCCTCTCCCTTCCTCTTTGAAATCAATAAAAATATATTTTAAAAAATAAATTTTAAAAATTGAAAAGAGCAAAAGATGAGCCTTGGGGAAGGTCTATTCGTAAGGGATAAGATAAAGAGAAGCGAGCAGAGGAAATTGACAGTGAGAGCAGAAGAACCAGAGGAATAACTCCTTTTATAAATCATTTTATAGCTCACAGTGAGTTTTCATGTTCCTTATCTCTTATCATACATACACAGACATACACCCAACACAAACCCCAGACGCCAGTGTCGGAAGCTGGCTAAGAACGATTATTACTGCCAGTTTGCAAAGGTAAAAACTCAAAGAGGGTGAGGGACGTGCTTCAGATGTGACAGTTAATAAACAGCAGAACCAGTAAGGGAATCTCTGAATCCCACAGACACAGCCCCATCACACGGAGGACATGGACGGAGAGGGCAACGGGGAGAGGTTACAGTGTCAAATCTGCACTGACTTAATTAAGGAGGAGACACACTGGCCCATAGAAGCCTTTAGGAGCAGGGTCCGTGGGAGAGGAGGCCCAGTCTGAGGTGGGGACTGGTGGGGGTGTAAGGGGTGGGGGGTGGCAAGGGGGGGGCGAGTGAGGAAGTGGAAGAAGCCACTTTGCTTATTTGCAAATTAGGTGAGTGGGATCAAGAGAACCAGGAGGCCTTTGTCTCCCTGTTTTCCATGGATTCTTTTCTGTCGCCAGGATTTGTCCCCTGCCCTTTGCCTCTTTCCCTTTCTTCTCTTTTTCCTCTTCCCCTGCCCAACTATTTACGTTTAGACATCTAAGACATTTTTAGTGTTAAGTTTACTTATTGAATAAAGTTTTATGCAACTTGTTTGTAACTTTAAAAGAACATAGGAGAGCTGAAATTTTTTTTTTCTAAAAAAGAAAGACTCTCTTCAAAAGGGAGGTTCTTTTAAAATACCCTCCTTGGTGAGTTTTATCGGTGAATCGGTGCCTCTCAAGAGAAAAGTCAGGCTCCTGATGTCCGTGTGAGGTGCCAGAGAAAGGAGAGCATTTATGGATGAGTCAGGCGAAGGGAGGCTGCTTTTCTCACTTTCTCTCCAAGCGAGACAGGCGCTCATGAGATCACCCAGCATGCCCAGCAAGGTGCTAAAAAATAATTGCCCTCGATGAAGACATAGAAACAGATCATTCCACCTGGCAGGGAAACCTGAGTGTGTTGGCAGAACGTGCAAGCAAGACATTGCTCCAGCTCTTCAGGTTCAAGGACAGCGACGCTCTGACCCACCCCAAGCAGATGGGTGGGGAGCCCTGCTGCCGCGGAGCCCACCCTCCTACAGCCCCGGGCCTCATGCTCATTCTGGGAGCAGAAAAGGAAGTCAGTGGACACTGCCCTTCCCCTCAATGACACTCATGGTGGGCGGGTACCAGATGCCTCCTGCTCCATGAGGAGTGGTCCAGGCGGAACTCTCACAGTTCTTGGGTATTTCAACCTCTCCTTTATCCCATACCTGAAGGCTACGATGCCAAGCAGTTAGTAATAGTGGCTCTCAATGGCTGTGATTTTGCTGCAGCAAGAAACCCCTTCAGGTCACCTATACCCCAGTCATCGTGCATCTTAGAACCCATGTGGGGTTTCTGCAGAAACTGGTTTCTATAGCTCGGTGTGGTTCCCATATGCTTGGAGGGAGGAATGGGTGCCACCTTCTCCCTCCCCCATCACTGCCGTCGTGGGCATGTTTACCGGCCTCTATCTCAAGTCCTTATGTCACTTCTGCCAATATTAATGAGTTAGTTACTTTCCTTACACAGGTGACAGAGAGATAAGAAATTCCCATCATCTGATGGGGGGAAGGGAGAATGCCTAGGTTTGATTAGATTTCTTTCCTAACACTAGATTCTTTCATCAGTGAATAATTCTGCTGACTTGCTTCCAAAAGTCCTGAGACAAAGATTGGCACTTTGGAGTGTGCTCACAGATGATGGCGTGCCGCCTGCTTCGGAGGACCACTCGGGGGGCAGAATAGGGAGGCAGACACCAGCATCCAGATCAGTGATTCTCTCTCATCATTGATGTTTCTATCTCTCTCTCTCTCTCCATCTCCCTTCCTCTCTGAAATCAATTATATATATACTGTATATACATATATATATATGTTTTTAATATTAGAAATTTTCAGAGTAAGAATCCCAATTGGCTATGTGGTTGAGGAATCCGAGCAATAGCATCGCAGCTCAGAGCAGTGCCCAGTGTGGCTGCTAGACTTGGATCATTGTGGGTCCCCATGTGTATCTGCAGACATGGCACAGCCAGCATATAATCATGGAGGTCCATCTGGGCAGGCCACCAGCTTTTCCTTCTTTTTGGGGCCCACAAAGAGTTGGATTTGGCAGCATAAAATGATATTAAATGAAACTCTTCCTATTGATTCAAAATTTCACTGAGGAAGCTCTAAAGTCAAAGATATAGGTGAGACGTACCCACTGCTCTAGAGAAAGGTGCTAAATCTATCCATGAAGGACTTCTCAGAGGTTAACAAAAATACATCTAACAACCATGAACCTATCCAGGCTTATACAGAAAAACAGATGTTAAAGGGGGCTTTTTAGGAGAGTCCTTGAGGTAAGGCGTTGTCAGCTTAGCAGGGTGTGCTGTGATATTTCTTTTCCCTTCCATCACCCCAAACCAAGAGGAAGGACACTGACAAGCCTGAGATGGAGGGGGGGAGGCGGGGGGAGGGAAGGGAAGGACTAGTATATTTCAGTCCTGATCAGCTGCAAAAATTATGGGTCTATTTGAGAGAGTTTTGGGAGAAAGTGGCATTTGTTTCCTTGGAATTTGGAGGTATGTTTGAATACAGAGACTCCCAGCCTTGTTCCTGCCGAATTGAGAAGGCAGGAGCCTGGCTGACGTCACCCACTAACGCACAGCAAAGAGAGTGAGCAGAAAAAGACCAGCTTCAGTGTGAAAAGGAAGCATGGTTTTCCTTTGGGATAAGCACACACTAGGGAAGATAATTAGGTTTGAAACATGGAGCTGGGACTTTCCAGAGAGGGTCACCTGTCAGTTTAGAGGTGACAGGAAAAGGCTGTAGGGTGTGTTGTTGTGGAAAGTTGCTAAAAGGGTTGGTTGCAAAATGACCTCATCTCTTTCTGTCCTTCTGTCCTTCCGCTCTGTCTATAACAGCAGTTCACAGCCTCAGCTGTGTATTGGAATCACTGAAGTTTAATTGGTATTTCAAAAATATACCAGTGCAAGGTCTTACCCCCAACCCAGTCTCTGGAAGTGGGGTCTGGGCACTAGGTTGTTTTTTTACAAGCTCCTCTGGTGACTCTTATGTATAGTTAAGGTCTAGAACAGTGGTCGGCAAACCGCTCTGTTGACTAATGAGTTTGCCGACCATTGGACTAGACTAAATGTTACCGTGTAGTTGGAAGCTGTAAGGATTAGGCAATTGTGGCATATTGTGTGCAAAGAGGTAAAGGGAAGATGGAAAAGGATATTAAGCAGAAGCCAAATATATCCAATTATCGTGGACAGTGGAGGCTAAGTTCTGTGGCAAGCATGGCTCCAGGCTAACACGTATGGGCCTGACCTTGTGAAGTGGAGAAATTCATTCATTCACTCATCCATTCTCATCCATTCATCAGATATTTATTGACTGTCTGCTATGTGCTCTGTACTGTGGAAACAGCAGTGAACTAAACAAAACTCCATGCCCTTGTGGAGCTTCAATTCTAGCAGGGAGGACTCTCCTGATTGGAAAAAACAGTTGAGGCTCAAAGAAAGCCCTCTTGGCTCTCAAGTAAGAGATGCTGGGGAGCACACATCAGAGTACTAACAGGCTGTCTGGTTTTATGAAGCACATTCACAGCTGACCCACATCAGGCGGGTGATCATCTTGTGTCCAGACTGAGCCCCAAAGGCTCTGAGTAGTTGGAGAGCCCGTGACGTGGCATTCAGCCATGGTTTGTTCTCTTCTAGCCTCAACCCATGAAGGTTCATTGACCCAGTGCAGCACAGAGAAGATACGTTGGAGCAAGTATGTTCAACTATGTGCACTGGGATGATACCCAGTTGTGGGATGATGTTGCTGATGATGACGATGATGGTAATAATGAATGTCTCTATTTTAGTTTAGTTTAGTGTCTCACATGAGGAGTCTGAGGCAGAACCAGCCCTTGAACTCAAATCATCCAATCCTAACCAGGCAGGGTCCTCTCCTACTTCTCATTGTGGCAATAGTTATGCTGATCTTGAGACCTGAAGAAGGAGATTCTAGGAACCTGCTTTGTGTCCTTCTTTGCCCCAGGCTTAATGACTTGACAAGTCCCTTCTACTTGTCTTCCCCCAGAATGGGAGGGAGGGGGGGTGGCGGCGTGGCACTGTGCTTTGAGAAGCCAGGATGGAGGCAACTTTGCCCCACAGGCCAAGACTAATTGCTTCTATCACCACATAGAAGCAATGTGGTGTTTCTGGTGGGAAGTGTAATTAGAGCTTCGTGAACCGTGAACCGTGGAGGGCTGATGAAGCTGGGGTAAGTGCTGAGAAGATAGCATCAATGTGGAACAACATCTTCCCAGCCCAGCCCTACCCATGGGTCCTGAAAGTGTGGAACAGAGAGGGCGAAGGAGCAGCCTGGCTTTGGTGTGCTGCCATAGCCACTTTGTCCTAGCACAGGAGAGCTAGGTTTGTCTCTGCCCTATTTACAGGAGGCTCCTTGTTGGGTGTTCCCATTCTCATTTCCTGGGTCCTCCCTCCTCTTCCATCTCACCCCTCTTTTCTTCTCTTCCCTGGGTTGTGCTCATGTCTAGAGCCATTAGATTTGAGTTTTGAACATTTGCCTCTTTGGTGACCAAAAGGGGGTTGGATCCCAGACCACTCTGTTCAGTATCAGGGAGCACAGACTCTGTCCTACCCACCTCAGAGCTTCACAAACCCCCTCCTTGGGTTCTGAGTACTAGTTAGGGACAGCATGAGCTGCATGGAGAAGGGAGCATCATTACAGTTTTCAAGGGAGCAATAAGAAATATGTGAACACAAAGCTAAGCGCCAAAAAATCAACAGGTGTCCTTTTAGTTGTCTTTTATTGAAGACTTACTATGTGCCAGGCATTGTGCTAGGTGCCCCACATGTATTACCTCATTTAATCCTCATAACAGGTAGGTCTTATTTTTCAATTTTATAGTTGATAAAAACTGGGGTATAGAAATTTTAATTTTATCAAGGTCACACCAGTAGCAGGTGCTGGATTCTCCAAAGCCCATGTGTCTGAACTTGGAGAAACTGTCCTGATACAGAGACTCAGGAATCCAAATCCAAATGATTCTATCAAACCAAGGGTAACAGAGGAATATGGCAAATAGATAATTTTCTAATTCAGTCTGGGCAGTGAGCAGGAGCAGATCTAATCAGACAAGCCAAGGATATGCAAATGAACAGCAAGCAGGGGGAGGAAAAAGAGACCTCAGCCTTGAAGAGGAGGATTCAGATTCTAGGTTAGGAACTGGGACCTCCGCCACTGGCTGAGATGCAGAGCAGGGCCCCTGGCCCAGGGAGGAGTATGGCCCTACATGGGAACTAAGGAGCGGAAATGGAGGCACAGGCCCAATCTTTGTAGTGGGCCAACACAGGAAGAGGAATGGCTGGTTGTGATGGGATAGGGTCTGAAGGATACATGGATGTCCAGAATGATCTCCAGTCCAGTCTATTTGCATAAAAGGAGACCTGGAGCAAAGAACATGGGAGATGCCTGAGTTTGGACCCCAAATCCAAAGATGAGTTAGCAACTGCATCCTAAGCTACACCAATTGGAGGGCTGGAGGTCACTGATAAATGTCCTGCTTTATTCTGGATGAACTCCTGAACTGGGCTATATGGGGATACCCAGCTTGAGAAGCTGGGAAGGGTAGGGTCCGGGGCAATAAGCAGGCTTATGCCTGCTGAGATCTCCAAAGAAAATTCCTCTGAAATCCTACCTCATCGCTACCTAAATGATGAAACCCCTCTGTTCTTGGCAGAACAGAAAGTATGATGGGAAACACCCTAAGCAGTCCAGACTTTCTCAGTTGACACAGAGAAGTCAAAGATTTTTTATTCTTATTGCTTTATTGCCCAAGAATTATAGACTTATGTTACGGTGGTTGATAACCCAAGTGGGATCAGCATAAAACAAGATTAATAGTTCATAAATATTGAGCTGTTACTATAGGCCAATTCATGCTTTGGAAACTTAGTACAACTGGAAGCATATGCTTGCTGTTGCTTGCTATGCCAGGACAGCTGTGTGACACTGGCCCTTTCTAGCTCTCTCCTGGCTTTGGGTCCCTGTTCTCTCTGTGGACTGTGTTGGGGGACACATAATGACAATTCAAATGGGGTTTACCCTCTTTGATTGAGAAGAGTCACTTCCTTTTTGGAGCTGGAGCTAAAGACAGCTTCTCTCACTATACAGATCATGGCCCCTAACCCTTCCACTGAGGGCTTTCTCTCTAGACAGCTCCTCCACATCCCAGGGCTGGCTTCTCCCTCTTTAATAAGCTTCCCTCAGGACTGTGTGGGGCACTTCTGCATGCCCAGCTGTTTGCCTCTGGGTTGCTTCAGAGAGCAGGTCACCTTTCATGGTTGTCCTCTCTACCTGACATTCTTGGCCTATTCTGGGTTTGCTCTCTTGCCCTCCTCTCCCTGTTGTCAAGGACCCAGAATGCTTCAGGTTCAGTGCAGGATGATAAGTATCAGCGAAAAATCACAAGACCCTCCAAGTGTCTTAAAGCCAGATCTTTTGGAATCCTCTTTCCTTCCCTTCATTCACTCTCTTATGCTGATTTCCCATCCCATGATTCCTCGAAACTTATGCAATATCCAGATTACTTCTTCAGGAAAATAACATCTGGCCACACCTTTTCCTCCCACACTCTCTTCCACCTCCCTTGCTTCTTCCTCCTCCTGGTGTCCTGATCACACACACAAGTTCCCTCTCTAGGTTGGATGGAGGGCAAGTCGAAATACCCAGGCCAGGCAACTATGGGAATGAAATCTACAATCAGGAACTAAAGAATGTGCAAGTCCAGGATTTTTGTTTTACAACTAATCACCCTAGGACTTGATTAGCTGTTTTGCTAATGCCAATATAATCAGCATAGTTAATTATAGACTATGCTATTCAGGTCAGAACACATGCAGGTAAGCAAGATGTTGGGGCAATTGCTCTACCTGGGACCTGCTCCTGATTCCAAATAATCCAAAGGTTAGTCTAGTAAGAGTCCTACTGGGTTACAGACTCCCTGCCTGGTCTTGTATGGGGTTGGGGGTTCCTTTCTCTTTCTGAGAGTCAGTCCACAACCGCAGAGGTGACCTGTGGCACTGATGGTATCCAAAGTGATTAGTACAGTGGTCAGCAAACTCATTAGTCAACAGAGCCGCAGTTTGCCGACCACTGGACTAGTAGAAGACCTAATACATTCCATGACTCAACCCATTGGCTCCATAACTCAGCAATCTTAGCAAAAATGCTCTGTAGTGATATATTTGGGACCTTGTAAATCCTTCCTATTTTTGGTTTGGCCTTTCATAGGGAGCATGTGGTTAAAGAACATACAAGGTTGGGCCAGGCCTTACATTGATGCCCTCAGATGCTTTGACTTATGTCAAAATTGAAGGGACTTTGGACTGCCTCCTAGTCAACCTGGTTCTTCCTTGATTCAGTTTTAAATACTTTCAGCTACCCAACCTTTCTCTCTCTCTGTCTCTCTCTCTCTTACACACATGTCACACAGACACAGTCATATACACACATACTCACACTCATTCTTATGCACACATACACACTCACACATATTCACACGCACTTATATACACCCTAGATGACCTCCTCATATCACCAGCACCACACTCCTCACATATATTTTCTTTCTTCACAGTCTAAAAAAGATTGATTGCTTTGTAAATTATATTACATCTAACCACTATGCTGTACACCTGGAACTAATATAAAGTAATATTGAATGTCAACTGTAATTGAAAATAAATACTAAAAAGAAATGGACATCTACCTAAACATCTAAAATAAATAACAAAGATTGAGGAAAAAACGTATGACTCTTCCTCTTCTCATGTTTCCTGCCCCCCTTTCCCCCGCCCCCGCCCCACACCCACTTTTTCTCCCCCCTTCCTCTCTATCCACCTAGTTCTAAAACGATAGCAGGGAGATGGAGTTGTATGGTCTGCCCAGATGAGAGCCAGAATGTTTGTGGACCCCGTATTTCCTCTAAAAGCACTACCCCTCTACAACTATGCAAGCTCACCAAGCCTCGAAGAGCCCTGGGAATCGCCCCTTCTAGTGGACACCTCCCCTCCCCTTCTCCATTCCACCCTAGGCTGAGGGGCCCTTTTTGCTGCTACAATAGCACTTGGCACATGTACCTATGGGAAAAAATGGATCACTTAGGCTACAATTACTTATACATGTTGTGAGAGTTCCTCTAAGGAGGGTAATTGAATTTGTAGGTCAGAAATCTGCTAGGAAGGCAGATAGAGTGGGGATGGGTGGGGAGGAAATTGGGGCAAGGGAGGGAGGATTGCTGAAGTGGAATGGCTGGGCAGCCGAGGTGAGGGAGTGTGCTTTGGCCTGTGGCCTGTGAGGCATTGCCACCACTCCTTCTTGGGAAGAAAGGGTGTAGAGAGTTTTCACTGCCTCGGGGATTCCTAGCGCCTGCTGGGCTTGCCCACTAAGTCCTGAGGCTCAGGAGCAGCCACCCTTGATCTGGACTTCCTTACATGCCCCTGCCAACTCTGGCTTCCTGCCCTGGGGGCCATCTCCTCTGCCACCAGCCTCTGCCAGGATGGCTCTTCCCTCTCCAGGACTGACTGCTCAGGACCAAAGGGTTTTCTCTTTGTCCAGCAGGTGCGAAGCACAGAGCCAAGGTTAAGGTCTTACCCCTCTTAGGAACATATCTGTCCTGTGCTAGAATCCCCATGGAGACATAATGCCCTAACTCAAAGGCTTAGCTCAGTGGGGAAAATTGCAGATTTGGAATCCACAAGCATGTATAGAGTACCACCTGCTCTGATGTAAGCCCTGGACTGAGAACTTCATCACCATCATTTCATTTCAGCAAGCCCACCAGGTAAGTCTAATTGTTCCCATTTTAACATGAATAGGCCTAAACTAAAAAACAATTTATAAGAATTATCTTTAAGAATTCAGAGCTGGCAAGTGGGAGAGACAGAATTAAAGCTTGTGTCTATCTGACCCCACGTCAGAAGTTCCCATTGCGTCCCTTCCACACCCAGCAGCTGTAGCTCTCCCCCGACATGGCCAGGCCCCAGCTTCCTGCTATCATCTGCCTAAATCTAGGGCACTCTCAAGTGATGGAGACTAAGGCTTGGGTTCAACTTCAGAAGTAGATGCAGCACCCATTGCATTCTGGTCTCCTTTCTCTCTCATGCTTTGCTTCATGTGATGCTTGCAACATCACTTTGATGGATCCATGCTATCTGGACTTTTCAAGGTGGGCATGCAGTGGTGAGCAGAAGCCGCGCTGGAGGCTTCTGAAAGGCCTGGTGCACCAGCGATCAAAAGCAAAAGCGTGGGAGCTGGGTGCCTGTCCACTCAGGCACCAGGCCTTTCAGAAGCCTCCGCCGCACCGGAGGCTTCTGAAAGGCCTGGTGCACCAGCTGACAGGCACCCAGCTCCCCTGTGGTCAAAAGCGAAAGCGTGTAGGGGACCCTACACGTGCATGATTCGATCATGCACTGGGCCTCTAGTACTTTATATAAAATATAATATATTATTTATATATTATGGCATACTTATATATTGTTTACTTATAATACTTATAAGTAATATAATGTTTAAATATATAAAATATAATATATAAACAATATGTTATAATTGTGTATATTTATATAAAAATATAAATATACGTATTTATCAAAACAAAGAAATATACAGTGAAGTAGAAAGAAAAATGAACTTGACTGTGGTAGGCAGAATTCTAAGATGTTCCCCCATGATTTTCTGGCCCTGATGTATGTGCTCTGAATAATCCCCTGAACTCTGAATATATAAATTTTACTCTTGGGTTTAGATTATGTTACATGGCACAGTTGACCTTAACACAGGGAGATTATCTAGGTGGGCCTGACATCATCACCTGAGTCCTTTAAAAAGCAAAGCATTTTCTCTGGCTGGTAGCAGAAGGAGCTGTTGGAGAGATTCAAAGCCAAAGAGGGATTCAATGTGTGGGGGATGGGGGCGTTCTTCATTGCTGAGGGGGAGGAAGTCACCTGGCAAGGAGCTGAGAGTGGCCTCTAGTAGCTAAGAGCAGCAGCTGGTCTACAGTTAGCAAGCCAGAAGGGACTTTAGTCTTACAACCACAAGGAACTGAATTCTGTTAACAACCAGAGGGAACTTGGAAAGAGATCTTTCCCCAGTCAAGCCTCTGGATGAGGACACAGACAGCTGACACTATCATTTCATGATGACATTGAACAGAGGACTTAGCTAGAACACGCCAGACTCCTCATCCATAGAAACTGTGAGATAATAAATGTGTGCTGTTTCAAAACACTACCTTTCTGGTAATTTGTTATACAACAATAGAAAAATAACACATTGACTTTTTAAAATAAGAAATACTTTATATTAACTTTTGGTTTGCTGTGAGCTCTTTCAGTCTATTTTCTAGAACACTGTGGGGTTTGATGTTTATGCCCCCTACAGAGAGAAACTTTAAGACGACAAGAGCTGGATTATAGATATGCATCTACACTAATAAAAGAGAAATATGCAAATTGACCATACCTCCACGACACCCACCAGCCAATCAGGAGTGAGCATGCAAATTAACCCAACAAAGATGCCAAGTTAATTTGAATACGCAGGTGCAGAGCAAAGACAGACGGCTCCGGCCCAAGTGAAGACTAAAGACTGAAGACTGAAGAAGACTGAAGACTGAAGAAGACTGAAGAGGCTTGGCTTCTCTGCTGCAGCCGGAGCAAATGCCTGGGTCCCGCAGAAAAACCAGTGCCGGCAGCCAGGGGAAGGAAGGCCTATTGCACAAATCTTTGTGCAACGGGCCTCTCGTCTTACATAAATCTTTATTGAATGTCTGCTCTCCATCAGGTATTAGGCTGTGGCTATAGTGGTAAATAAGATAGGTGAATTTTTCTGCTTTCGTAAAAGTTACAGTCTAGAAGAGAGGAGACTGATCATAAATAATGGAACAAATAAATGAACAAGATATTTTCAGGAGTGTTAAGTGCTGTGAAGATGATAAAGAGAGTGAAAGGGTTTGAAGATATGACTGGCATGGGGCTGGAGTTGCTGGTTGTAACATTAGCTGGGTGGTAAGGGAAGGCCTCTGAGAAAATAGCATTTTAACTGAGACCTGGGTAATAAGTTAAAAAAAAGGACCCAGCCATGCAAAAAAATATCAGCTCCAGTTGAGAGCCTCCTAAAGGAGGTACTTGCAATCAGGAAGTTTAACATTTAGATAATACAGTTATATAGTCCATATTCCGATTTTTCCCATTCTCCCAATAATGTCCTTTAGAACATTATTTTAAATGTGGCATTTGGAGGTTAAATTTCTTTAATCTAGTATCGTTTCTCAGCCTTTCTTTGTCTTTTATGCTGTATTTGGAGAATACAGGCTAGATTGTCCCTCCGTTTGGGTTTGTCTGATGTTTCCTCCTGATTAGGTCCAGGCTACACATTCTGGGCAGGACTACTTCCTGAGTGATGTTGTGTTCTTTTTGGTAGATCTCATCAGGAGGCCCGTGATGTCAGTTTGCTCCATTATAAGTTCACATGCTGATTTGCACGTAATATTAAACCATAAAAACATCCTGTCACATAATATTGTTGGAAAACATACTTTTCCCATCTTGTAATTTTTAATCAATAAGAGTGTTATCCAATAGATATATGTAAGCCATATATTATTTTTACATTTCCTAATAGCTACATTTAAAAAATGAGAAAAATAAGGTCAAATTAATTTTATTTTATTGTTGACATTATTACAGATGTCTCCCATTTCCCCCCCTCACCTCCCTCAACCCAGTCCCTACCCACCCCCCTACCCCCCCCGCCCCAGGTCTTCACCACCCTATTGTTTGTGTCCATGGGTAGTCAAATTAATTTTAATAATATATTTTATTTAACCCAACACATCCAAAATATTATTTCAACATGCAATCAATATAAAAAATTGCCAAGGGGATAAGTCCTTTTTAAAAAAATTTCAAAACTTCAGGGTATGTTTTATGCCTGTAGTATATCTTAATTCAGACTAGCCCATGACAACTGTTCAATAGCCACAAGTCATTAGCAGCTAACGTATTGGACAGCATAGGTCTAGATCATGCTTTTCAATGTATGATAGATGTACCATAATTTGTCTAGCCAACTCCCTATTGCTAAAAGTTACTATTGTATTTTTTTATTTTTTAAATAAATCTTTATTCAGATTATTACAATTGTTCCTTTTTTCCCCCCATAGCTCCCCTCCACCCGGTTCCCACCCCACCCTCTGCCCTTCCCCCCTCTTCCCCCACTGTTCTCATCCATAGAGGTACGATTTTTGTCCAGTCTCTTCCCACACCCCTCACACTCCTTTCCCCCCTAGAATTCAGTCCACTCCCTTTCTATGCCCCTGTTTCTATTATATTCACTAGTTTATTCTGTTCATCAGATTTTTTATTCACTTGATTTTTAGATTCACTTGTTGATAGATATATATTTGTTCATAATTTTTACCTTTACCTTTTTCTTCTTCTTCCTCTTCTTACAGAATACCCTTCAGCATTTCATATAATACTGGTTTGGCAGTGATGAACTCCTTTAGCTTTTTCTTACCTGTGAAGCTCTTTATCTGACCTTCAATTCTGAATGATAGCTTAGCTGGGTAGAGTAATCTTGGTTGTAGGTTCTTGCTATTCATCACTTTGAATATTTCTTGCCACTCCCTTCTGGCCTGCATAGTTTCTGTTGAGAAATCAGCTGACAATCATATGGGTGCTTCCTTGTAGGTAACTAACTGTTTTTTTTTCTTGCTGCTTTTAATATTCTCTCTTTGTCTTTTGCTCTTGGCATTTTAATTATGATGTGTCTTGGTGTGGTCCTCTTTAAATTCCTTTTGTGGGGGTTCTCTGCTTTTCCTGGACTTGTAAGTCTATTTCTTTCACCAGGTGGGGGAAGTTTTCGGTCATTATGTCTTCAAATAGGTTTTCAGTATCTTGCTCTCTCTCTTCTTCTGGCACCCCCATAATTCGGATGTTGGTACGCTTAAAGTTGTCCCAGAGGCTCCTTACACTATGTTCATATTTTTGGATTCTTTTTTCTTATTGCTTTTCGGTTGGGTGTTTTTTGCTTCTTTGTATTTCAAATCTTTGACTTGATTCTTGTGATCCTCTAGTCTACTGTTGGATCTCTGTATAATATTTTTTATTTCAGTCAGTGTATGCTTAATTTCTAGTTGGGCCTTTTTCATATCCTCGAGTTACTCCCTAAATTTATCAGCGGTTTCTAGAAAATTCTTGAAAAACCTTATAACCGTGATTTTGAACTCTATATATCCAGTCATTTGCTTTCCTCCATTTCTTTCATTTGTGACCTGTTTCTTTGTCTCCACATTTTGGCTGCTTCCCTGAGTTGATAGAGTGGCTTTGTGTGCTAGGTGTCCTATAGGGGCCAGTGGCTCAGCCTCCCCAGTTACCTGAGGTGGACACTCTTGGTGTGCACCCCTTTGTGGGCTGTGTGCACAGTCTTGTTGTAGTTAAGCCTTGATAGTTGTTTGTATCACTGGGAGGAATTGACCTCCAGACCAATTGGCTGTGAGGATCAGCTGTGTCTACGATGGGAGAACTTCTGTGCTGGAGACACCCTTATGAGACAAGACTTGCTTCAGTCGGGCTTTGGTGCTCACTGAGTCTGCCCCCTGAGTGTGTCCCTTATGAATCTGAGGAGTTGTAATCTGGATAGTCCCACTCTGACCACTGGGTACACTGGCTCTTGGATCTCCAAGGAGGTGCTAATTTAGCCTCTGCCTGAGGCCACCCAGCAGGAGCTATGGAGAGATCTGCAGATTTCTCTTCTTTGTTTGGGTTTTGGAGGTGCCCAGATGAGGCCCCGCTGTGAAGCAATACAAGCTGCTGCGGGGCCTTGGGCCTTCTTTTGGATGTTCTGGGTCTCACTGACTCAGCTGCAGTTTGTTAGGTAAGTTTAGAATTCAAAGGACCAGGCCATTCATATGCAAAAACCTCTGCACTCAGCTTGGATGGGGCGGAGTCTCAGGGCGGAGCAAACAGCAATGGCTTCCCGGCAGCCCTGCCCTAAGCGGCCCCTGGGTCTCAGTGTCCCTTGGTTATCACTGCAAGCACCTCTGAGAGAAAGCCGCTCTCGAGTTTCGCCCGCTGCCAGACAGTCCAGTTTCTCCCCGTGTGAGTCTGGGTCCCCAGAGTCTCACCCGGAACTGGAGTTCAGAGCAGTCGGGAGCTTTTGTCTCCCTCCCAATTGAGAAAGCCAGCCACGTACTCAGTTGCTAGCCCTCTCCGTGTGCATGCGCCTCCGTACCTCTGCCTTCCGCAGCTCCTCTGAGTCTCAGTGTGCTTTTCTCTTTCCTTCTAGTTGTAGAATTTCCACTCAGCCAGTCTTCCTTTGGTTCTGTATGATGTCCATTTTGTCTTTTATTTTTTATTTTTTATTTTTAATTTCTTTATTGATTAAGGTGTCACATATTTGTCCTCATCCCCCCATTCCCATCCCACACCCCTCCCCATGGAAGCCCCAACCCCCTGTTGAACTTAACCATTGGTTAGGCTCATATGCATACACACAAGACCTTTGGTTGATCTCTCCCCCCTCCCCCCACCCTCCCCTATCCTCCCTTTGAGGCCCGATAGTCCGATCGATGCCTCCTTGTTTCTGGTTCTGTTCTTGTTCATCAGTCTATGTTGTTCATCATTTCCCCTAGATGAGTGAAATCATGTGTCACTAGAGATATACTTATAAGAATTGAATGTGAGACGAGCAATAATAGTTATGCTGACAGGCAAATGAATCAGTCTGTAGTGAGTTTCTTTCTGGACCAACAGTTCTTTTGAGACCCAATATCAATGTCCACCAGTTCCTTATGAGTACATGTCGGCACTGACCCCTCAGCTCTGGATGGTGGACAAATGGTGGTAATGCAGGTCCGACTCCCTCTGGTTTGGTCTCGGCCGGACCCAGGGGCACGGCTTCACCCGGATCCAGGGGCCCACGGCCTCACCTGGACCCGGGACCCAGCCTCACCCGGATCCAGGGGCACACGGCCTCCCCCAGACCCAGGATTCAGCTTCACCCGGACCCAGGGGCGCATGGCCTCACCCGGACCCATCATTTTGTCTTTTAGTTATAGTTTTGAAATTGTTGTGCGAGGTAGCAGTTCAGGTGTTTACCTATGCCGCCATCTTGTTTTCTCTTCCTATTGTATTTTCTTAAATTTGCCATGATAAATAACGATGCAAAGAAAATTCTTGCACATAAATCTCCCTGTGCATCTAATTATTTTCTTAGTATACCTTTGAGTGAAATTGATTTATCAAGGTTACCAAACTTATTACAGTTTTGAAGCTCTTAATGTTGCCAAATTGCTTTCCAAAAAGGTTGTTCAAATTTTCATTTGTATAGCAATACATAATATACCCATACTTTTATCATACAGGACTTCATTAGAAGCACAACTGTCAATTTCATAGGTGAAAGTTGGTATATTCTTGTTTCAATTTGTAACTTTTAATTTTAAATAACTATATGCTTATTGGCCTTGGTGGTTCTGCCTTATCAAGTAACTATAGTTTTCCATAGCTTTTACCCTTTAGTGTTAGTGAAAAACACCCAATGTTCTTGAGCAGTACTGTAGCAGGCTCCATGGTAAAAAGTACTGAAGTTGAAATTGATCTCCTAATTTCAATAAGGGACAAGGAGCCCAGAGTGGCAGAAGCCATGTAGCAGCACTAAATTACCAGAGGCAAAGTTGGCATGGTTGCCATAATAGGCATCAAAGCTGATATCTTAATCAAAAAAAGTCTGAACCAACAAAATGCTAAGACATATAAGATGATTAGGCAGACGAGAGGAACTGCCATCTGGATGTCCTTCAATCTCTTCCCCAGTCATCCCCTTGCTTTCTCAGTGGGTTTATAAACACAGTCACCAGGAGGCTGTGATGGACTCGGCAGAATAGATTTACTCTTACCAAGGCTGCTGTTAAGTAGTCAACTGGCCAATAACTCTGACCAACTTTGAACTCCTAATATGATACTCTACCCTAGAGGCAATTTGTTGCACTGGATTCCTTCTGTCATGGAGGATGTAGTAATCTATCCTAAGTACACTTTAAAGCAAGTAAAGCTACCTTAAAACATGACCCATTCTAAAAGTTTAAGAATATTAATTTTGTATTAAAATGAACACCCCAAAATTACTGAGGTCAAATACAATACTAAGTTATTATAATAAAAAAGAGAATAAGAACCAAGCTATCCTCCTAACAGACAATGAAAGAATCCTAGAATGATGTGCCCACAGAAAAAAATCAAAACCATAACTTTCTATTTCAAAATTAGGTAAAAGACATGAAAAAAAACTATTCAAGACATTAAAAAAATCTTATTCAGAAACCTCCCAAATGAGGGAATAACACTCAAAGAACAATAAGTAAATAGAAGAAAAAATACTCTTAGAAATGAAAAACAAAGTAGAAGAAACAAAAAAATGAATAACCAAAACAGGTAATTTTAAAAATCAAATTGAAATTAAGAGAGATAAAAAGAATTAGAGAGAAAGTGGCAAATATTTGAAGACAGATTAAGAAGACTTAACAGGTAGATAATAGGAATCTCTGAGCAAGAAAACAAGAGTACATAACAAATATTAAAAATTACAATTCCATAAAACATTCCTTAAAAAATATAAATATATTGAAAAGCACACCACATATAAAAGGACACTGACCTAGAACAAACATCACCTACATATATTCTAATAATTAGCGGCCTTTAAAGAAAAAGGAATTTCTTTTGGCATAAATAAAAACTGATGCTATCAGACTTTTCAACAGTAATGCTTTGTACCAGAAGAATATAAAGTAATCTATTAAGACAGTCAAACAAAGAAAATGTTATATGTCTAAGAAGATCTAGGGTAGTTAGGGGGAAACTACCCCCCACACCAGTAACATTCTCCATATTCTCCAGTTTTTTGGAGTTCCCTAACAGCAGGTCCTTTGCCCTAAAGTAAACATCATTTAAAAGTCCCACCCAGGTACCCCAGAACTCCCAATCTTCTATTGTTTGGACTTTTGTGTGAATAGCTAATTAAGGACCACCACTGTGATAGTTACCTCTGCCTGTCCCTCCTGATCCTTCCTAGCACGCCCCCCCCCCCCCTGCTGTTTAACCAGGAGGTTGTCATGTGTGAGTTGCATCAGTGAGTTTCCTTACCCTCCAGCTTCCTGTTGGGTAATGTCAAAGGGAAATATTGGTAGGAGATGAGAGGAAGTGAGGACAATGACATCAGGCTATTTATTTCCCTGGATCCCTGTCTGTTGAGTTGCTGAGGGTCCGCTATATTCCTCTAAGAGACCACAGCTCCTGCACACAGCTCTCTCTAAACAGCTACCTTCTGTGGCTTCCGGTAATGATTCCTTCCTCATACCCTTTCTGGCCTAGGGGAGGTAATAGTTCCAGCAGTTGCTGCCCCAAGGTGCTACATTACCCTTCTCTGGTTTCCCTCAATCTTTCTCATACCTTCATAAATAATCTCTTCATTAAACTGTCCTCGAGTCCTCAGTGTGAGTTTGTCAGCAGTTTCCTATGAGGACCCTGAATGATACAGCCAGACAGTAAAGATCCTGACATGAAAAAGAAAGTCCTAAGAATTATCAAAAAACTTACTTCAGAGGGAACACACACTTTAGAAAACAGAAGGAAACTTATTTAAAAAAAACTCCAACTAGTATTGTTGGGGGGAAATTGAGACAATATTACATCCAAAAAATAATTATTTTAAGAAACATGCAATGAAGGGAAAAAATACCAGAGAGAAAGAGATTTTGGAAATAAAAAAAAAACACACAAATCTTGGTTATTAAAACAACAACAAAATTTTTAAGTTTAGATGATAAAGACCAGAAAAATGCCTTAAATGTAAGACAAATAAAGGTATAGCAAATATGAAGGAAAACGAAAAAAGACATAGAGAATTGATTCAGACGGTCCAATGTCCGAGTAGTAGGAGTCTTAGACCAGAAAAATACCAGGGGGAGAGAATGAATATTAATTGAAATAGAACATGAGCATTTTCCAAGTAAAAGAAAGTTATGAGACTTAGAATTGAAAGATGAAAACCAAAATACACACCTTAGACAAAAACTTATGAATAAATAAAGGAATAAAAGCACAAGGCTTCTCATCAGCAACAATGGATGCTAAAAGATAATGGTGTTAGCATTTGGTAAAAGCTGCTCATTATTTTGCAGAGGACAATACAATTCCCACCCCCTCTCAACAGCCTGAGAAAATTGATGGCAAAAAACAAACCAAAAACCAACTTGCCACCTTTCCCCCACACACCTGCTCCTCTTCTGGAGGCCCCACTTTCCATGTAGTTACCCAAGCCAGAGTCATTCAGTCCACCTCTCTCAGCTATCCAAAGAGACACCAATTCCTGTAACTTCTACCTCCTAAAAATCTCTCCAAGACGCTTTTCACCACTCCCGCTCAGCCTTTCTCCTCTGGAATATTGCAATTTAAGTGGTTCTTGCCTCCATCCTCCCCTTCGGCAAGCCATCCTCAACTCTGCAACCAAAGTGAACTTTGTTAAATTCAAATATCACCATGTTGCTCCCCTGCTCACAAACTTTCAATGGTTCTCTTCAGCCTTAAGATAAGATTTGGAATCTTCAGTTTAATTCACAAGACTCCTCATGATCTGGCTCAGACCAGCCTCTGGAGCCTCTTTCTGCTACTTCACCTTTGGCTCCTCTTTGACAGAGCTCCTCGCAGTTTTCTGGACACTTCATGCTGTTTCATGCCTTGGTGCATTTGCAAATTCAGCTTTCTCTTTTCTGTAAGCTCATTCTCCTATGTCATTTAGGTAAGCCCTTCAAAAGTCAACTAGAGCAGCACCTTGTCTGTGAGACTTTCCTTGCTTTGCCTTGCTTTGATCCCTGCCCCTAGGCAAAGCCCACAGTCTCCATCTGCCTGTGAAGGGAATTTGAGCAAAAAAGCAAAAACTTACTCGGTGTCTGCTATGTGGTGGGAACAGAGTTTATGTAGCTTCCTTTAAAAATTTACCATTTGATAGGGGAACCAGAAAGGCAAAACATCGTTTCATCAACATGGGATTGTTGAGATATATATTTGGCTATTGAATGCAGAGGTGAAAGCTTGGATAAATCAGAAAAAGTGTGAGGTTGAGCTGACCTTAAAAGGAGGCTTTGGTAAGTTTGGAGCAGGAGGAGACTGGAGAGGTTGGCAGGAACAGGAAAACAGGAAGTTAAGACTATGCTATAAGCAATCATTGTATTTATGACACCACTTTTCCTTCCATGTCATGCAGACCTCCAAATCAGTGACAGCAGCCCAAACACAGACTCCAGACTCATGCATACAAGTGATCCAGACAGCGACCTTTGATCACAGTTCCTTCACTAGATGAAGCTCACCAACATCCCTTATCAGATTTGCCCTTAAGAATCGATCCCGTCCAGCCAGTGTGGCTCAGTTGGATAAGCATCGGCCCATGCACCAAGAGATCACTGGTTTGATTCCCGGTCAGGGCCCATGACTAAGTTACGGGTTTGAGCCCCAGTAGGGGGTGTGCAGGAGGTAGCCAATCAGTGATATTATCTCTCATCATTGATATTTCTATCTCTCCCTTTCCCTTCCTCACTGAAATAAATTTAAAAAATAAATTAAAAAAATAAAAATGGATCCCTCTGCCCTTATCAGGTGGATCAGTTGGTTGGAACTTTGTCCTGAGCACCAAAAGGTTGCAGGTTGGATTCCCAGTCAGGGCATATATCTAGGTTTCAGTCTCCTGTAGGGGCACATACAGGAGGCAACCAATCTCTCTCTCTCTCTCTCTCTCTCTCTCTCTCTCTCTCTCTCTCTCTCTCTTTCTTCTTCTTCTTCTTCTTCTTCTTCTTCTTCTTCTTCTTCTCTCTCTAAAAATCAATAAACAAAACATCTTCAAGTGAGGAATAAAAGACTGGATCCTACTGACAGCTATAATGAAGGTGAAGTCCTTATAAGCCATGGGCCTTTGGTTGGCCTCAATCTTGAAACATTACCTTAAATATCTGAAATATTAATTATAAAGCGCTGCCATGACAAAGGACCTACATATACAGTTTTCCAAAGAGCACATACATATGAAAAGATGCTCACCATCACTAATCATCAGAGAAATTAAAACCACAATGAGATATCACCTCACACTTGTCAGAATGGCTCTCATCAATAAACCAATAAATGTTGTCAAGGCTGTGGAGAAGAGGGAACCCTCATGCACTGCCGGTGGGAATGCAGATTGGTGCAGCCTCTGTGGAAAACAATATGGAATTTCCTCAAAAAGTTAAAAATGAAACTGCCATATGACCCAGCAATTCCACTTCTGGGAATATACCCAAAGAAACCCAAAATACTAATTCAAAAAAAATATATGCACCCCTAGGTTCATTGCAGCATTATTTACAATAGCCAAGATTTGGAAGCAGCCCAAGTGTCCATCAGTAGATGAGTGGATAAAGAAGTTGTGGCACTTTACAAAATGGAGTAGTACTTGGCTGTTAAAAAGAAGGAAATAGTACCTTTGTGACAGCATGGATGGACCTGGAGACTATTATGTTAAGTGAAATAAACGAGTCAGGGAAAGACAAATACCATATAATTTTACTTATATGTGGACTCTAATGAACAGAATAAATACACACAAAAAAAATAGAAACAGACTCATAGATACAGAGAATAGATTGACAGGTGTCAGAAGGGAGGAGGGTTTAGGGGGCTGGGTGAAACAGGTGAAGGGATTAAGCAAAAACAACAACAAACTCATAGACACTGACAACAGTATGGTGATTACTAGAGGGAAAGGGAGATGGAGGCAGGCAGGAAAGGGTAAAGGGGGGATAAATGGTGACTTTGGGTGGTGAACACAAAATACAATACACAGACGATGTATTATAGAATTGCACACTTGAAACCTATGTAATTTTATTAACCAATGTCACGCCATTAAATTCAATAAAAATTTAAAAAAGGAAAATTTAAAAGCTGCCATGATAGTCACTGCAGATAAATGGTTGCTGCAGAAAGACTCTGAGCGCGGTGGCCTGCAAGTGGATGGCCCCATCTCATATTATGCCTCATCGCTGAGTCAAGCTCCACCAGGGACTTTCATGAGAACTTTGTGTCATCTTTGTCTCAAGATGGATTTATTTTTCTTATTTAGGATCAAGGAGGATCAGCATTATTCATTTTTCAGGTTACATGGGCTAATTTTCCATTGTCAAGCAAGTCAAGGGTGTAAAATGATCTGTCTGTACAATGAGACTGTTCAAAGGGATCCTAAGCTAAGCTACCAGTGGCCACTGGGACTTGTACAAAAGCTCAGAGGGCTCATTCTTGCACATCTTGTGATATTTTTCTCAGCTACCATCACACACACTTTCAGATACAATGAGAACGATTTCCTCCTGGTGTGACTTGCTAGGCAGCCTAAAGTTTCCCTTTCACTTCAGACATCAGAGCTGGTGCCCTCCAGGACCTCGACACTATAGAAATGTATTGATTCCAATACGTTCCTTTCTAACTTAGGTTTTTATTTTTAGACATCTGTCATTTTATTCATGAGATGTGTACAGTAAGATAATTTGCCTTCCTAGAATGAGGGATGAGAGTCATTCCTTAAGGGTTACTGGCTACCAACATAATGTTGAATTTTTTCTTACTAGTTGCCTCCAAATATCTATTCTTTTTCCCTTCTGCCTTAAATTAGGGGCCCACAAACTTTTTCTGTGCAGGGCCAGTTCTTTGCTCACAGTAGCTTCAAATGCTATGAAATGCCAATAAGCCTAATGCTATAGACTGACCTATATCCATCCCTTCCAAATTGATATATGAAAGTCCTATTCCCCATTGTGACTGTCTCTAGAAATAGGGTCTTCAGGAGTAATTAAAGTTAAATGAGTTATAAGGCTGGAGCCCTAAACCAATAGGACTGTGGCCTTATAAAAAGAGGGAGACCTCTCTACATTTAATATATTTCCTTATTGTGAGAATATAGAGGGGAATAGTTAAAATAATTTGAAATTTAAAAATATTTTTAATCAGGACACAAACATTAAAATCTGTGAAGGAAAAGACTGACATAATTGATTATGTATATTTAATATTCCACATGACAGACTGCATCAAAATGAAAGTAGAAAGCAGCACAAGGGAGAAAATATTTGTAAGGTACATAGAGACCAATGGAGTATTATCCATAGCCTTAAGGAGAGCCACAAATCAATAAGAAAAGAAAAAGAAAAATCTCCAATTGAAAAATGAGCAAAGGAGATAGGTACTTCACAGAAGAAAAAATTATATGGGCAATAAACATGATAATGTGATCTATTTCTCTGATAATCAAAAAATGAACATGAAAACAATAAATAATGATAACAATAACCATTTGGATGAGGAAGCAGGTGTTGATGGGAATGTAAATTGGCATGGTCTTGTTGGGAGACAATGTGCTAGCATCTACCCAAGTCTTGAAGGTGCTTATACTTGAAAGGGCATGTGTACCCAAGTTATCTATTAAAAAAAAAAAATGTGCTCACAATACTCCATAGGAGTGTATTTGTATAAAGGTGGTTATTGTAGTATAGTTCGTCATTGTAAAAAGATGGAAATAACCTAAATATTAATTTTAACATTCAGAGGAAAGAATAACTGATGATACATTTAAATTATGAAATGATATGTGGCATTTTTTAAAAATATATTTTATTGATTTTTTACAGAGAGGAAGGGAGAGGAATAGAAAGCTAGAAACATCGATGAGAGAGAAACATCGACCAGCTGCCTCCTGCACACCCCCTACCGGGGATGTGCCAGCAACCAAGGTACATGCCCTTGACCGGAATCGAACCTGGGACCTTTCAGTCCACAGGCCGACGCTCTATCCACTGAGCCAAACCGGTTTGGGCTGGCATTTTTAATGGAAATAATTATGACTTGAAGTGGAAAAACATCCCACATCCTATGATTAGGAGATACATGTTAGATGATAGATAGATAGATAGATAGATAGATAGATAGATAGATAGATAGATATAAAGAAAAACAAAAAGATAATAGAAAATAAGTCAATTATATAAAAATAAATAGATTAGAAACAAATCTATTGTAAGACTCGGGTATCTTTTTACTATTTGAAATAGTAATGCATCTTGCAATTTCTAGCATGTCATAATTTAACTGGTAGTGTTTTCCTTTTTTAGATGTTCAGAAAATAAAGGTACTTTTAAAAATAGATGCATCTTAGAGTCAATACAGCATAGGAAGAGAGATAGACAATGGATAGATAGACTAAAGGTATAAGCACCAAAATGTTAGCAGTGCTTACCTTTACTTCTATGTGATTCTGTATTGTTTGAACTTTTTACAGTGAGAAGGTATTCATGAACTAATTGTGTAAACATCTTTAGAATTGAGTTATCCTGTTAAATCTCTATTACTCTAAATCCTGTCTTGCTTTCTTTTTGTTTGCATTTGCCTGACATATCCCTACTCCATCCTTTTATTTTCAACCTTCCAGTATCATTTTAAGTCATCTTGAGTAAGCAGTTATTGGATTGCTTTGTTGTTTTTACTCCACCCCGAGTCTTTGCCTATTTTTAAAGGGATTTAAAAGTGTTGACATTTATTGACATAACTGTTTTGCCTGGTGTTACTTCTGTCATCTTGCTTAATGCCTTACATTTTTCTTTGTGTACTTCCTATTTTGTCTTTTGGTATAGATAGTATTTTGTTTGCTTTTATCTTCTGCAATGATTTGGAAACTAAACTTTCTGCTTTAAGTTATGTGAGTGGTGACAAAATTATGAAGTAATCCTTAAATTCAAATGTATCAGCCAGGGATTGTCAGAAAAACAACTGTCTAGGATTCTAGGAATTAAAGGTTTAACACAGAAACTGGGCACAAATTTGAAAGAGCAGGGTTTCGAAGGTCAGCAAATTTACCACCAAGATCTGAGCCAGAAGGTCTGAAGCAGGTGATTCTTGGGACTCATTAGAGAGCCACGGTGAAGTGTCAAGATTGCCATTTTGGTGGTTATAAGTGTCTCAGGAGAAGACTTCTCCTTCCAGAACCATGTGGGGAAGGGAGTTCCTGGCTTCTCTGCAGCCTTGATAGTAAGTTGATAATAGACCACCAGAAGAGCATATTTGTTATTGTATTAAAAGTAAACATTAGCCATCCACTTCTCTTCATACGAAATGAGGAATCAAGTGTCCTTCCTATCTACTTTTCACTATTTCCATCACCCACTGCACACATTTTTGTGAAGGGAAAGCCTAAGGAAGGCCAATCTTTTGTTTCCTTTTTGTCAATACCCTCTTTCTTTTTTTAAGATTAAATCATTCTTTCTGTTAAAACTCTTTTAGTTGCCAATATTTTTGTAGCTGTTGATTATTTTGGATAAAACACATTGAATGCACACTCAATTAGGTTGATTTTGTTTGTAAAGTCACGAATATTTTCATTTATTACTGCTTCAGTTTTCCATCCTTAATAGTACTAATTAATAAAATAGATCTGTTCTTCATCCTAGCTATTTTAATCTCTCATTTACATATCATTTTATTTTCTTCTGTTTTCTGGTATAATTTCTTCAGGTTATCCTTTCCTTAATATACTTTTTCTGTAGTGTTATATTTGTTATTTTTCTATATCCAAGATGGATGACAATGTGTGCTGCATTTTAAATTCCATGAAGTCATTTCTAATTTGGCTAATTGTATTTTCAATAAGCCTTATTCCTATCTCATAAGAGAATTTCACTAATAGTTACTGCAAACACAAGGCAAATAGTTTCTAAAAATATTTTGATTTCCCACAAAAAAAAAATCTATAGCAGAGGCAGAAAATCTACATTTTATTCCAGAATATTGGGCCTTTTTTCTCCTTTTTTTTATGTTTAAGTTGATTTTCATAGGCCTGTGCTTACTTCTCTCTCTCTCTCTCTTCGGTCATCTTTTTAGAGTGAGATATATTCAGGACTAGGCTGGAAACTTAAATATACTTCACCCAGCTCCAGGATGGAAAGAAAGGATAGTAGGTTTTCTGTTTAGTGAATAAGCAGGCATCATATAGGAACCATATTTGTGTATCTGAACTGCTTTAAAGACTTCTCAGACACTGTTAAAGAAAGCTGCTTAAGGGAAAGCCTCTCTAGGAAGCACATAATTCATTAAATGCTCACAAATCAAATTATGGCTTCTGTCCTAGAGTAGGAATTAAAATATCTATAATGGCAAGCTGGAAATCTGTGATACACTGTGGTGAGGAATTGCGAAAGCACTCAGTGTTGACTTCGAGAGAGGGCAGATGTCAATTCTGCCCCAATGTTAAGGAGATTACTTCATTTTCTCCAGAATCTGGATAATGCACACCTCTTGCCCACATACTGCAAGGACAGGCTGGTGTAGATAATGTCTAAATTCTGGGTCAAATATGAAAAAGATGTGACTACCTTGGAATAAATGGGTGGTTATTTGTGCTCCTGAAGATATGAAAGAAAAAAAAAGAAGACAAATAGGATTAAAGACAAAAGTGCAATCATTTCCAGGCAAAGACTGAGCCAAGAAAGGGGTCCAGGTCCTCCCCTTTACCCAGAGCACCCTTCAGCCTTGGCATCCTGTCCCTTGAATCAGAGTCATTGTCTGGCTCTAATGCAAACACTAGCTCCATTGTGATCCTGCAGAGGCAGCCCCACTTGCACAGCCTGAGGTTTCTTAGGGCTTATCCCATTGAGCTGTGACTCAGGCAGACAGCCAGGAGGCCCTCTATCCAGGGTGGAGGTTTGTGCTGATTTATTGCACAAGAGATGCCAGGTAAATCCCTTTGCTGTCCCATGGGAAGTGTCAAGTCAGGGGCAAAGTTTGGGGGCTCCTGATTGAATCCAGGGGTTTGGGTCAGAACAGATGGTGGCCACGACCTGCATTCTTATCTATATCTGCTTCTGAAGATACTTGGAGGGACCTTCAACTACCTGGAAAGTTCTAAAAAAAATTCTATGTTGTTAATCAAGTGTCCTAAGGGGTTTTCATGAATTCTAGGGAATGGAGCAGCACTATTTGAAATAGATGAGGTTCACAAGATGACTTAGTTCAGTGCTTCTTACACTCTCTGTGTATTGCACTTAAATATGGGCCAGGTATTGAGCCTGAAACCGAGGTGTGTGACCTTGACTGGAATCGAACCCAGAACCCTTCAGTTTGAGGGCTGACGCTCTAATCACTGAGCCAAACCGGCTAGGGCAGAATCTGCATTTTTGATGAGCATTCCCAACTGATTCAAATGCAAGAGGGTCACACAACAAATCCCACTTAGAAAAAAAAACACTGATTTATGGGGGTGTTGGCAAAGTAAGCACTTGTATTAACCTGTTGCGATAAATGTCTGGGCCAACAGTGGGTTCCTCAGCAATTGCAGGAGGAAAACTGTGTACATCCCCCTCCCACTGGGAGGTTGAGTGCTGCCTTACACCTAACAAGACTTTCTCAGCAAGCAGGGTTCTTTTGGACTCCAATTATATGCATTGCTGCTCAGTGAAGCTATTCCAAAAGTCAAGGACAGTAGCAAGTAAAGGGTCAGACTGATAAACTCAACTGGGAAATCCCAGTGACAGTGAGAAATACTGTATTATGATATCAGTCACTGTCTGCCCACATTTCCACTGAGGAAAACTACCCCACCCACACCTCCTGATTTCCAGGCGGCCCTATTAGTACCATAAGAAGGTGCATCCCTAACTACATATGATTAGACCAAGGATGGGCACCTGAACAGAAGGCAGCCCATTCTCAGGTGAAATAGGACATGAACTGGCATGTTAGGGTGAACCAGGCCAATCAGATTACCTCTCCTGGGAATGTGAATTGGGAAACACGTAGAACTCAAACCAGTTATCATTCGGTCATAGTTCATCAAAAGGTCATGTCATAGCAAGAAAGGCTGGAGGAGCATGATGAACCATGACAAAGGATGCTGGAGAAAGCAAAGCAGATATGTAGAGAGAAACAGAATTTCAAGAAAATTTGAGAAATGAGAAAAAAGGCAAAACTTGGTTAAGAGCCCCAGGTAAAAGCAGATTATAAATGCTCTCCAGCTTAAGGAACATGTAGCCTTACTTGAGCAAGCTTGAGGGGATCTCCATTCCTGAAATACCCATAAACAATGGAATGGGTCCAACATTAGACTGAATCTTTATGCCCCGTTTCCCCAATGCATGCATTGAAACCTAACTCCCAACGTGATGGTATTAGGAGATAAGGCCTTTGGAAGGCGATTAGAGGCCTCATGAATGGGATTAGTGACCACACAAAACAGGCCTCAGAGAACAATTTACCCCTCCACTATGTGAGGACACACAGATATGGCTATTTATGACCCAGAAGTGGGCCTTCACCAGACGCTAAATCTGCCATCACCTGGATCTTAGACTTCCTGCCTCCAAAGCTGTTGTTTATAAGCCACCCAATTTATGATTTGTTTTTGTTTTTAACAGCCTAGATGGACTAAGACAAACATTTAATGAGCTCTTATTACATGCAAGGTACGTGCCAACTGTTGAGTGTATTCTTTTTCATTTACAGTCACACTAGCACTACAATATACACATTATGTGTTTGTCTTACTTTAGAGATAAGGAAGATGAATAGATTGTCTAGCTCTGCCCTGTCCAATATGGTAGCCACTAGTCACATGTGGCCCCGAAGCACTTAAAGTATGGTGCCGTAGGTATAAAATTCACATGAAAGTTTGAAATTTAGTACAAAAATTTAAATAAGAATGTAAACTATCTCACCAATTGTTTTTGATTGGTAACATGTTGAAAGGACATATGTGATATATCTAAATGTAATAGATCCTCTTTTACTTTTGCTCTTGGAAGCCACCACCATACTGGAAATAAGTGGTAACTAGACTATTGAATGGACAAAGAGAGGGAGAGCGAGGTCATGTGGAGGATCACCAACGAACCATACGTATGAGCAAGGCTTTCTAGTCCTTCCAGCATAGCCAAACTGACCAGCTGAATGCAACCCAGGTAGTGTCCCAGCCAATGCCGCGTGGTACAAATTATTCAGCTAAACACAGACCAAACAGCAGAACCAAGAAAAATAGTACAGCACTGTTGTTTCAAGCTGCTACGTTTGGGGGTAGTTTGTTGTCACATAGCAATAACAGCAACAATTAAAGTGTGGTCTCTGTAGTCAACACCCTAAAATAGACAGACCTTGGGGGTGATAACATAACCAAGGGGCTTAGGGTCTAAAGGGAGATATCACACACACGTAAGTTTATATGGGATATTGGAGCCAGGGATGGTATTTTAAGTTTAACATGGCAGAGGTTGTTGAGGAGCCTCGCAGGGACTTCATACTGCTTGGAACTAGGGCCTTCTCAGCCCCAGGGCTGCTGGTGAAGCTCTCTCTGCTGGTTTACAGCAGGTCCCAGGGGTGCCCACTTGGCCTTTGAGTGGCAGCCTCCATCTATTGGATACTTGAAGGACCTTTCTTCCCCACCAGAGCCTGATGAGGAGGGAGGCAGCTGCTTCAGCTATCTCTCCTGGCACCCCTCAAAAGCAGTTCCACAGGCCTAACTGCTGTTCCCAACAGCAGCACAGACAGGAGGAAAATGAGTTGCAAATATGGGGAAATAACACAGATACTGTAGTCTTACAAAGTTTTTATTCTCCACTGGGCCAGACTTCCTGATAAATCCCAAAATGTAGTAAATAAGAGCATGTGTGAGCTTGTAACCTCTACTTTCATTTTCAAGGCTCACCTCCCCCCTCCTCTTCTCACTCTGTTTGTATCAAGGGTCCTGGGCCATTTTTTTCCATCATGGTTTCACTGCTGAAGGTGGCGTCCAGGCACCCCTTTGTCTCAAATTAGTCATTTGCATCTCTGTGGCCTTCATGCCTGGGTGACACCGGAATGATTAGGCATTTGCCCCTTGTGGGCTCAGAGTCCCTCATTTACATTTCTCCACAATAGTGAATGACAGGCTGTTGAAATACAGTTGCCAAATAGCTAGTAACCGAGCCAGAAAGCCAACCCTTTAAGGTTCAGACTTGGAGCATTTCTGAGAGCTCTAACCTGGTAGGCATCCATAGGCATCAGCACTGCGGACCAACATTGAAAGTAGAGGCAGAGTGAGGAAACTAAGCAACTCAGCCTTGCCGAGGGCTGACGTTTTGCTGGCCACTTCCCACCCAGAGCTTCATCAATAACCTAGGGAGAAAGGAGTTGGTAGTTAGAACCAAACCTACAAAGCAGAGTCACTGTTTAGATTCTACACAGAGTCAGTGCATAAGACAAAAATCACATATGGTCACAATTATCCTTCAACTTCCTTTAATTCCTGTAAATAGAGCAGACATTGTTGTGTGTTTACAACTCTGGGCAATAATTCTTATAACCATTGGAAGTTGAAGACCGTTGAGTTACAGTGAAAAAGAGGAGAGGAGATAAAGTCTATGTGTATGTGTAGTCTGTGTTCAAACCACTTTACCTTTAAGATAACTGTGAAATCCCAAGCCACAGTTTTTGTGTTGTTTTTTTCCAAACATCTCTAGTATGGCATGGGAGACACAGAGAATAGCAATAAAAGAAAACGCTCATGACAGTGAGACAATTGTTCTATATGTGACATGTATTAGCTCATTCAATTTTTACTAAGATAGGAATCATCCCTATTTACAGAAGAGGAACTAAGATTGTGGAAATTATCTAAGGTTTCTTATTAGAATGTGACAGTGCTCTCAGGAGGAGGTGCTAAATGCGTTACTTGAAAGAAATGTAAGATTTAAATAAGGGACGGAGAAATAGATGGGGAGGAATAGAAGGCACTGTGTAAGCAAAGGAATAGAGGATGGAAAATAACAGGACAGGTATAGGGAATATTCTTTAGTGGCTGGAGCAAAAGGTGAGTGAGATCTGGCACCAGAATCTAAGACTGGATAACAAGGTGTAATGGTTAATTTTATGTGTCAGCTTGGCTGGGCCATGGGTACACAGATATTGGGTCAACATTTTTCTGGGTGTTTCTGTGAGAGTGTTTTTGGATGAGATTAATATTTAAATCAGTGAACCTTCAGTAAAGCAGATTGCCCTCCCTAACGTGGTTGGGCCTCATCCTATCAGTTGAAGTTCTGAATAGAACAAAAAGACCAGCCTCCCCCAAGCAAGAGAGCCTGCCTTCAGATTTCGTCTGCAAGATCACCTCTTCCCTGTTCTACAGGGGCAGCCTTCAGACTGAAATTAGAGCATCAGCTCCCCTAGATCTAGCCTGCCAATCTACCCTGTGGATATTGGACTGGACAGCCTTCACAATCACCAGTTCCTTATAACAAATCTGTTTCTCTCTATATACACATGCTATTGCTTCTGCTTTTTTGAGCCAAAGCATGGGAGAATCACAGAACTTGAGATCTGGAGAGAACCCTTAGCCCACCTTCCTCATTAGAACAATAGATGAGAAAGACAGCGACTTAGAGAGTTTCAGTGGCTTGTGAAGGACACACAACCCTTATATAGCAGAGATGGGGACTTGACTCAGAACTCTAGGCTCTTCCAATGTCTCCCCTTCCAATGTCTCCTTCGCTGCAGCATGCTATCTCCTTTGAGTCACACACAGGATGCAGGTGGGCTTGGTGAGGGGGACAGAGCTCTCCTGTGTGTTGCCCAACCACAGTCTTCACTTTCCTTCTCCAAACACAGTGTACTATTGGTGTTGGCTCCAAACAGCCAGTGGCCATGACACATGCCAAACTGTCGCTATTCTGTGCTGTCAAGCATCTTAAGGTAGGTTATTCTCAAGAGCAGGCCAGGAGCCAAGTGCAGCAAGCGGGTCCCATTCTTCTCAGCCTGACCAGCACTGACTGCTTCCTCTCCTGGCATGATTTTAGGATTTCCCATTCTCCTCCCTATTGCATTTCCTGCTTAAAGTAACTTTTTTCCTAGGTCAATTCATCTGCTCTCTGATTCAGGCAAAACTAGAGAGGCGGAGAAAAATGAAAACTGGTCAGTTATTTTGGCCTACAGAGACACCAAATAATTACCTAATCCTGCACCTCACTCATTCTCCCCCCATCTCATGACATTGAGTGTTTGAGTTGTTTTGCTTGCATTGTTTAAAGGATTCCTTAAGTTCAAATTGACACCTCATTGATAGAAAACACAGGTATAGGCAGCAGTGTGGCCTTTGCATACTGACCACTCTGGACAAAAGTATGAGTTATCTCCTCTGCATAGTCCACAGCTTGCCCCCCATCTATGCTTCTATTCTACTTGTCTTCCTGGATGCAAATCATTTGCTTCAGTCAAGCAGGTCTCTTGGTTGTTCCCTGAACTTGCCCTGTGTTTTTCCACTTTGGAACCTTTGAACCTTTGCCCCCACCACCTGCCCTGATGGAATGTCCTCTGATTCGGCCTAGCCAAACCAGATTCATTTCACCTGTATTCAACACCAACTGCAGGTCGGCACTGGGCCAGCACTTTCACATGTGTTATCTCATCCTGCAAGGCCCAGCATAAATTTCTTCTTATCTGTGAAGCTTCTGTGGCTATCCCAACTGGAAGTGGTCACTTCCTCCTTTCTCTTACACTTATTGTCTGTACTACTCATTTGGCATTGAATACATCCTAATACTTTATAATTAATCATTCACTCACTCATTCATTTATTTAAACAAGTATTTACTGAGTGACTATTATTTTCCGGACACCATGGTAGGTGCTGGAGGTATAGAGATGAGCAAGGGATAGACCCGAGATTTGTGGTTCAAGATCACTCTGGCTATAATAAGAATGGATCAAACCAGGGAGAGATTTGCGTTAGGGAGCTGTAAGGAGGCTGTGGCAGGAAGCAGAGGCAGGAGATAAGAGGGCAGGAGCACCTGCCCCAGGAATGAGGAGACTACATTTGAGAAATACTTCGGTGATACTAAGAGCCCAGAGAGGGAGCCATGCAAGGCTGAGTTCACATCTTCACTCTAGTTGTGTGATCTTAGGCAAATAATTTAAATTATTAGTCTCATCTCCTTTATCTATAAAACGAGGATAATATTAGCCACCGCATTGGTCGGTTCCAGTGTTATGTGAAATAGTGAGTGAAAATCTGTAGGCATATACCTAGCACCTAGGGAGCACTCACGGTGATTGATGTAGGCGTCACTGATGTTGGTGTCCACTTTTGTCTGTCCCCTTCATTAATCTGTGAGATCCCTGAAAGCAGAGACTGCTTTACTCATATTTTACCCTCATTTTCTACCACAGTGCCTGGCACATAGTATATCCTCAATCAATGTTCGTTGAACAAATTTACACTTACAATTCAGAGCCCAGCAAATTCTTTAAGATTCACTGCCTAACCCAGGATACAAATTTGACTAAATCAAAGGAACAGAGATTATTTTAATTATTTTAACACAAGGTAGAACATAGGGTTCTCTAAAGCTTGATCCTGTATGTTTTTAGCCATCGCTTCTCAACTCTCTGTTCCCCTCTCCTCTTCTCTGCTCTCCTCTTCATGTCTCTTCTCATCCCTTTCTACACCTTGGTCCAGACAATCTCATTCACTCACATGACTTAAATCTACATGCTGATTGCTTTCTGAATGTATGTCTCCAATACTGACCTCTCTTCTGAACTCCAGGTCAGTAAATCTAACTGCCTACTGGACATCTCTACTTTCAATATTATGTCTAAAATTACACCTCAGACATTTTCACTTTCACCTGCTATTCTTCTCACATGACTCTTCTCATTGGGTGGAACTATCATCCAGTCAGATGTCCAAGCCATTAATCTGGGAGTAATCTTTAACACCTTCTCTCTCAGTCTCCATATCCAATAAAATGCCAGATCTCTAAAGCAGATCTATGATCTCTTACCATCCCTACTGCCACCACCATCTCACCTGGAGATAGGACAATCTCCTCTTGGTAGCCACACTTGTAGTCTTGCTTCTGTTTTTACATAGCAGCCAGAGGAATAGTTAAAATTACATAGCAGACCACACTACTTTATTTATTTAGAAGTCTTTAATAGTTTCTATTGTACTTGGTAAAATTTTCAAAATGCTTACCATGACCTCACAGTCCTCTGTGAAAAGCCATGGCCAGCATGGCTTTCGGGTTCAAAGGCTTGGAGAAAGAGCTGACGCACAAATTAAAACACAAGACAAGAAATATAGACTTGGAATTATGGGGGGAAGCCAGGGAAAGCTTAACTGTAGTAGTCAAGTTCCACTGAGTCTCTGTTCCCAGCTGCTTTTTAAAAAATATATATTTTATTGATTTTTTACAGATAGGAAGAGAGAGGGATAGAGAGCTAGAAACATCGATGAGAGAGAAACATCGATCAGCTGCCTCCTACACACTCCCCACTGGGGATGTGCCCGAAACCAAGGTACATGCCCTTGACCGGATTTGAACCTGGGACCCTTAAACCGGTTCCGGCCCCAGCTGCTTTTATTTACTAGAATACACAATTGCCTTTTAGGAATGCAAACAGACATATCAATGGTAATTTTTAGTAAACAGTAAGATTATCAGGTTTGGGGGAGTTTGCTTTAGGCCAGTGGTTGGCAAACTCATTAGTCAACAGAGCCAAATATCAAAAGTACAACATTTGAATTTTCTTTTGAGAGCCAAATTTTTTAAACTTCTTCTAACGCCACTTCTTCAAAATAGACTCGCCCAGGCCGTGGTATTTTGTAGAAGAGCCACACTCAAAGGGCCAAAGAGCAGCATGTGGCTTGCGAGCCGAGCCGCAGTTCGCTGAGCACGGCTTTAGGCCATTGAGTCAGCAGTAGGTAATAAAATGCAAATATTCACCCCGTGAATATCAAAGGAGCCCAGATCAGCCTTCTGAAGGACTTCTCGCATTTATATTAATTACTGTTGATCTTGGTTTCCAGTAGTCATCTATGATTGGACTTTCTACTACCTTCACTTCCTCTGCTTCCTCACCATCTCCTTTCAGTTTTTCAAATACTCCAGCATTCTCTGGCCTTGTGGGCTTCATATCTATTGTTTTTCTTTTTTAAATTTTTTTTATTTATTTCAGAGAGGAAGGGAGAGGGAGAGAAACATCAGTGATGAGAGAGAATCATTGATTGGTTGCCTCCTGCACACCCCCTACTGGGATTGAGCCTGCAACCCAAGCATGTGCCCTTGCCCGGAATGGAACCTGGGACCCTTCAGTCCGCAGGCCGATGCTCTATCTGCTGAGCCAAATCGACCAGGGCATATCTATTGTTTTTCATGAAAGGCTATTACCCCCACTCTTCACTTAGGTAAAAGACAATTTCAACTGATCCATCACATCTCAGTTTAAGTGTTTATTCCTCAAAGGGGCCTTTCCTGGTCTCTCCTTCTAAACTAGAGCTGCCTTTAAAGCACACATAATAATTCTTTAATTCCTTAGAGCACTTACCACAATTTGCAAATGTATCCTTATTTGTGGGTATTTATTTGACACCCATCTCTACCCCAACACCCTTGTGCTCACACACGCACACTCTGTCATCAACCCCTGATTCTCTGGGACCCAGTGCAGAGCCTGGTGATAGAACATGTAGATTTCTGTTGAATGAATGTGATAAAGGCTGTGAGAAAGAGACAGACCAGGTGCTAGGAGAGTTCAAAGGAGGAGGGGATGACCTCTGAAAGGTGGTGCAGAGAAGGCTTCAGGGAAGATAAGACATTTGGTGGAAGCTTTGAAAAATGGGTGGAATGGAACCAGCCAAGGTGAATGAGCCTGAGGAGTGGATGGAGGGAGGGGCCAGGTGGATGGACAACCTCACTGAACAAACCCAGATGGTGCCTGAGAAATGATGAGTAACTGGGTTGTCTGGAATATAGGGCTTGGGAAGGGAAAGAGGGCTAGAAAGAGAATGACAAAAGCTGGACCTATTCTTAAATCCCCAGGAGGTGCTGATGAGGGCCTAGAGGCTTCCCCTGGACAAGGTGCCCCCCCCCCCCTCCTGGAATGCAGGTACCTGGGATACTTCACAAACATGTTCCCTTTAATTAGCTCTCACTCAGGAGGTAGGGGCAATAGGGCCCAACATCTTTCAGCTCCTGCTGCTTCCTGCCCCACCACAGCCCCGGGCACTTGGCTGGTAGGCTTCAGCCAATTCCTATTTGCAGTGGAAATTGAATGTTGCTGACGTTAATTGTGTAATATAGTTCCACATTAAGAAACTTGGGACTTGGGACAGTTTATAGGGAAAAATTAGGACAGTATTCAAACAATTCTTCCACAGGCATTTGACTCATTTGCATTATGTCCATCCAGGTGTGGACCCTCACCAGTGAGGCCTCTAAAACATTTATTTCAGCTACACACATGACTTTCTGAGCTTTTTGAAAATACACACTTGGCTTCTCTATTCAAGAGATTACAATTTTGTTTTTTAATTTTTTAAAATTGATTTCAGAGGGAAAGGGAGAGATAGGAACATCAATCGGCTGCCTCCTGCACACCCCCCATTGGGGATTGAGCCCACAACCCAGGCATGTGCCCTGACCGGGAATCAAACCAGCAACTTCTTGGTTCCTGGGTGGACGCTCAACCACAGAGCCACACCTGGCCGGAAGAGATTACAGTTTTAAAAAGGCATTAAGTGCTTTACCATTCACCCTGTTAGGTGCTTTCCACTGAGTTACCTCATTTAGTCTTTACACTCACCCCACCAGGGAAGCACTAAGATTTATCTTCTAGATAAGGAAACCAAGCTCAGGGATGAAGTAACTTGTCCAAAGTCACACAGCTTGTAGGCGTGAAGCCTGCATTTACATTGATGTCTGTCTGGCTTATATCCTGTGTTCTCAGATATTTATGCTATGCGACTTTTCAAAGACAAGGCATATTGACTGGGTTTGGGGGAGCCATCATGATTACTTTTTAAATAGCATCTTTACTTTAAAATAATGACAGATTCCCAGAAAGTTGCAAAAATATTGTACCCTTGCGTAACTGTAATAGAATATCAAAATCAGGAAATTAGTCCAATTCAGAGTTTATTCAAATTCCACTAGTTTTAACACCAGGATTACTTTTTAAGTTAAATCAAGTTTCCAGGGGACAGGGGGTGGGGGGTGGGGAATATAACAACAACTTCCTAAAAAGTCTTTTGGAGCCTCTTCTCCCGTGGACACTTGAAGTCCTGGGCTTCCTGAAACAGTGGGTCTGAAGAAGGGATAAATGAGACACAGAGAGATCCACTTCTGCTGTATGGCCCCGAGGAAATGCTATATTGCCCAGGGACCCCACTGGAACCTGCTGCTTTCACACGGAAAGGACACCCAGCAGGGAAACCTAGGGGGACCTGCTGAGACTGTCTGAGTCTGGTTGTTTGGAGGCCTCTAAAACCCTTGGGGCTACCTAAGACCTGGCTCAGCCAAAATGCCTCTTTGTCCCTATTGTCTGTCTCCTGGCAGCTGATGATAAGTGATAAGCATGAGAGATAAAAACACGTTTGGGGCTGTGAACCTGCCTGAATCACTGGCAGCCAACCAGGCCATTTTTTATCTGGAAAAACTCCCCCCAGGACAGCCCCTGCGAGTGTTTGGGAACCTGGTGGGAACAATGGCGGGAAATGGAGGCCCAAGCTTGGGCTTTAGGGCTCTGCCACCCACACTCCTTCGCACTGTTATTCCTGGCGAAAACCGAGTTCAGACAGACTCTGTGGGAAGAGGTGCAAATGAGGTTTGGAAATTAAAAGGAAGTAGTATGATGACAAGGGAAGTTAGGTTGTTTTGCAAGCTTTAGAGATTTGGTTGTAAGTGATTCTGAACATTGCTGCTCTGGATACATAATGACTGTCATCCTAGTAACTGTGATAGCTCCTTGGCCACCAGGCCAAGTGTTGAAGCCACTTGGGGGTTAATTTCCTTGTCAAACTGCTTCACATCTGAATTTTAGAGACCCTGGAACAAATGAGAAGTCAGGCCTTACATTATGCAACTCCTTCAGTGTGGCCAGGAGGGCAGTCGGGCTCTGGCCCCTGCCCATCTCTCCAGGTAAATCTAGCTACTCACCTTTAACTTTGTGAGACAAGGACATCTGGTTAGACTGATGTGGCGTGTTCTTAGTGGACTCACATTGGTTTCTAGAGATGCCTGTTTTACCAAATGCTCAAAAGCTCTCTGTTATAGTTGCATTCCCCCCAAACTCAAAAATCCTAACCCTCAGTGCCTAGAATGTGACCTTACCTGGAAATAGGGTCATTGCAGATACAATTGGTTAAGATGAGGTCATACTGGAGTAGAAAGGGCCCCGATCCAATATGACTGGGATCCTTATAAAAAGAAGACATTTGGACACACACATGCACATAGAGAGAACATCATGTGAAGATAAAGGCAGAGGTAGGGGTGATACTTCTCAAGGGATGTTAAAGCTGCCCGTAAACCATTAGAAGCTTGGAGAGAGGCCTGGAGCAGATTCTCCCTACAGCCCCCAGAAGGAACCAACCTGCTGGCACCTTGATCTCAGACTTCTAGCCCCCAAAACTGTGAGGCAGTAAATTTCTGTTGTTTAAGCTACCCAGTTTGTGGTACTTGGTTACAGGAGCCCTAGCAAGCTTATAAACTGTCTTTAAAATGTTGTTTCAGAGTCTTTGTCAGAGTTGATTTCAAGGTAATTTACTGGTCCATGCTATGTGAAATTCACCTTTTTCCATTTTTAATTTTGGAAGAGATATTACCATATTTATTATCCCGTCACTTCTCAAGGGATGTTAGGTTGTTTTGCCTATAAGCAAAGACCAAAGGAAACCATGACATAGTTGAAAGTGATTGTTGTTAAATTAGAACCAGTTCCCTCTTTCTTAAAAAAAGAAGAAAGGAGAAGTACTGAAATTTAGCTGTGCCCAATTCAGGAGATATTTTCTATTGGCTCTTAGCCCAAATGGATTTGGAAACAGGTGGTGGCAAAGTACTACTGTGTTCTCAGCGGGCACATTACACCTGCATTGGGCATAAATGGCTCCTTGTCCTAGGCTCTCAGATGCACAGAAAGGGGAGAGTCACACTAGAAACCCCAAGGAACAACTGTTGCTGGCAGAAAGATGACCTAAGAAAATGAAGGAAACAGCATAAATATGATCCACAGCCCTGCTGGAGAGAGGGGTTCTTTTACTGCATCCAACCCAACAGCGCCCTTCAGACAGAGACAACCAGGACATCTGGGCTCCAGTGGGCCTTAGCAGGATCCCTATGACCCATGGGACCCAGTAGACTTGTTTCCCTGAACAAGGGGTCCTGGCCCTTCTGCCTCAGCCCCAAACCCTACTTGTTCTGGAGTGATGGCTACTCTAGACATGGGCCTGTTCATCTTGAATTTGCAGCTTGAAACCCATAGTACTTTCTCTCCTGACTTGAGATCCTCTTGGGCCTCCTCTGGGAATGTAGGTTGGGCTTGGGCAGCTGGCTACAAGGGTCAGGAGAGGGGCGGGAAGACCATTCTCTTTTCTCCTGTTTCCCAGTGTTCCCTCAGCCTGACACAGCCTTGCTTGGTCTTTGCCAGATCCTCTGCTTTCCCCGCCTAAAGGTTGGTGGTTTTGTTACAGGTGTGAGGAAAGACGAGAGGGTGTGGGGGTAGACCTGGGGGCTTTTCTATGAAGCTGGGCCTGTACATTCCTCCTAGCAGTGCCTGGATTTAGAAGATCAGAGCTGGGACCTTTGAGGAGCCAGCCGGAACCTTCCTTCTCTTAATTGGGCAACCTCTACTTCTCACTGCAGTTGCCCTGACTTAGCTTATCATTGCCTGACCTTCAGCTGACCCATTTTCTAAAGGGTGCTGGAGACAGAAGATGGGGAGGATGCAAGGCAGTAGGGCGGGCCAGGGAGCTGCCTGATGCTTAGTGCTCATCCAAGTGGAGACCTGGCCTCCATAAATGGCACCACCCATTTGGGCTGAATTCACTCATTGGCCCAACAGGGACCAGCTTGGAGGCACCCAGAATCCCTCTCTGTCTGGTTTCACACCCTCTCCACCTTCCCCATAGTCCCCTGACTTTCAGTCTCTCTCCTGCCTGGCCACAGCTCCATCCAGGGAAGCTGTGGACCACATCTACAGACCTGTGTACCCAAGAAGAGGCTTAGGTCTTTCAGATTCTTCAGACTAGAATATTGGCAAAACAAATCTTTTCTACTGCTAATATTGACTGCCTTTCCTAGCTCAGCTCAGATGACTTGTTATGCCAACAAAGGCTGTTTGTTTTAAACTGTCTCACAAGGAAACCCAGGCAGACATGAGAAGGCAAGAAAACCCTGTCCTGCCAGAGGCAGAGCAGAGAAGAAAATCCCCAGCCCGACTGCACACTCTGAAGGAGAGAGGAACGGGCTAGGGATCTGGGTGGACACACTCTAGCGGCTGTGGCTGGGCCTTCCTGGACAGGAGCATAAAGAGTTAAGGAATTGCATTTGGACAAGCACTGCAGCCTGAAACCCAAGCTCCTGAGGTCTCTTTCAGAGTCCAGGGCCAGCGAAGTGTCTATTGTCAACAAATGCCACCAGCGGACCAATAGCAAGCCAGAGTATGGTTCTGAGATAAGGGCCTCTGGATGTCACCAGGCAACAGGCACAAAGAAGGCTGGATGAACCGCCCAGCAGCCGATTATACCGCCCCACATCCTCCCACCCCTTGCCCTGTAGCTCACACAGCAGTGCAGCCAGGTGGGAGAGCTGCTTGGCCCCAAATTCCCTCAATATCAAATTACTATCAGTTTCAGGGTTTGAGGGGAGAGGAGGTGGTGTGGAAAGGCTTTATTTGGAAACTTCAGTACAGTTTAGTTTACTGCAAAGCTGGGCTGATGGCAAAGGTGAATTTTTTCAAATAAAAAGGAAATGTTGCTGCAAACTATAGCAAGACTCATATGCCTCTCCTGTTTCTGCTCTTGCAAGTCAAGAGATGGGCAGGGCCCTAGGATCCCTCGCCCCTGACCTCAGGGCTTTCCCCGGGGAGGGCAGGGGGAGCCTTTGACAAATTTGGTCTCTAGATCAGCAATTTTCAACCTTTTTCATCTCATGGCACACATAAGCTACTTACTAAAATTCTGTGGCACACCCAAAAATATATATTTTTTGCTGATCTGACAAAAAAGGTATAATTTTTATTAATTCACACCTTAATGGCAATTGTTGTGTTAGCTGTTACCATTTTTTAAATATATTTTTATTGATTTTTTTTTTTACAGAGAGGAAGGGAGAGGGAAAGAGAATTAGAAACATCGATGAGAGAGAAACATCGATCAGCTGCCTCCTGCACACCTCCTACCGGGGATGTGCCCGCAACCAAGGTACATGCCCTTGACCAGAATTGAACCTGGGACCTTTTATCCACTGAGCCAAACCAGTCAGGGCTGTTATCATTTTTTTTATTTGACAACCTAAGAGAAAAGAAGTCAGTGCCCTTGACTAAATAATCAGGTATTGCATGTTTTAAAAAGTCTTGCAGCACACTGGTTGAAAATCCCTGCTCTAGGTGAATGTAAGGTGAAACCTAAGGATGCTTGTTTCTCCTTCCTACAGAGTATACTCTCTTCATGTCACAGAGCCAGAGGAAGGAGCCATGCAGAGTTGAACAGACATTTTTACTTTATCAAGCACTGATTCGTCCAACACTTAGAGCTATGGCAGAGGCAAAGATGAATTGGTCATTTTTCCCACATAAGTCTGACTTTTCCCAAAGGTTCACCATCTTATCCACCCTACATGCTGAAGACTCTCAAACCTATACTCCCAGCCCAGCTCATACCTTCCTTCTCCTAAGTATCAGCACAATATATCAAATAGTTTTCTAAATACCTTCTTGTGGATTTTTCACACGGCCAACAAATGAAACATGCCCCAAGCTCAAGGCTTCATCTATCACCAAACTTGGTCCATCACATGAGCTCTTTGTCTTAGTGAATGATACTACACCTCCCAATCTGGGTTGAATTATGTCCCCCCCAAATTGATATATTGATGTCCTCATTCCCAGTACCTCACAATGTCACCTTATTTAGAAACTAGAGGCCCGATGCACAAAAAATCATGCAAGAGTAGGCCCTCGCAGCCCTGGCTGCCTTGTGGCCCTGCAGCCCCATGGCCCCGCCCCCCACCCACTGGTCATTCCAGAAGGTCGTTCCGGAAGGTCATTCCAGAAGGTTGTCCTGCTGTCCAGTCTAGTTAGCATATATAGCTCTTTATTCTATAGGATAGGGTTGTTGCTGATGTAATTAACTAAGATGAGGAATAGAGTAGACCTATTCCAATGATTTATGTCTTTATAAATAGGGGAAATTTGGACACAGACACGAGAAGAATGCCAGGTGAAAGGGACATAGAGAACAGGCAGCCATCTACAAGCCAAGAAACTCCTGAGGCTACCAGAAACCAGGAGAGAGGCATGAAACAGATCCTCCCTAACACCATTAGATGGTGCATGGCACCACCAACCCTTTGATTTCAGACTTCTTCCCTCCAAAACTATGCGGCAGTAAGTCCTGTTGTTCTAAGCCACCCAGGTTGTGACACTTGTTGCAGCAGCCCTAGGAAACTAACACAACCCCACTAAACATTGTCCAAGAAAGGAGCCAGGCAGCTTCCATTGAGTCCTTTCCTCCATCATCACCTCTACCCTCCACTTGTCCTATAAACCACCAAACCGTCCATTCCACCTGTGAGACACCTCTGCCAACAATGCATTTGTCTTCATTCTTGCTGCTACCCCTTGGAGCAGGCCACTATTATTTCACCAGAATCCTTCCTAACTTCTCTCCCTGCCTTTAATAGCATTTCCTTCCTCTCTGTTCCTCGAATTGCATCCAGAATCATCTTTCAACATGCAAATCTGAGATACTTCTTTCTTGCTCTTAGGATGAAGTTTAGTCTTCCTATAGGGCTCACCACATGAGCTCTTTGTTAAGGCACACAATAACACAGCCCCTGGTCTCCTCTCTGTCCCTATTTCTTGCCAGTGTTATTCTCTAGCAATAATGAGCTTCTTTCTCTTCCTTAAATGTACCACTTTCTATCTGGCTGCCAGCATTTATATATGTCTTTAAAAAAAATACTTTTATTGATTTCAGAGAGGAAGGGAGAGGGAGAAAGAGATAGAAACATCAATGATGAGAGAGAATCATTGATTGGCTGCCTCCTTCACCACCACCACCTTCCCCCCTCCACTGGGGTTGGAGCCCACAATCCAGGCATGTGCCCTGACCTGGAATCAAACCTGGTTCTTAGGTTGATGCTCAACCACTAAGCAACACCTGCCAGGCTTTACAGGATTTTTTACTTATCAAATTGTATTGTGACTGCCTCTTTATCTATTAGCATCCCACTCAGATGGTAAGCTTCTAGAGGGAAGTAATCCCATCCATCTTGTTCATGGGTGTGTCTGTAGTGCTTGGCATGATGCCTGTGACACAGTACGTGCCCAACAATTATTTGCTTATTGACTGACCAACTGACAAACTGACTGAAATATGATTCCTATCCACAATGAGCTCAGTCTCAAGTGGAGACAGCAGTGTGGACAAAAAAAGTTCAGCGACGCAACGCAGAAATAGGTCTCAGTCTGACTCAGCTTGAGGCTGGGGGCGGGGGGGAACATTCCACAGAGGCAATGGCATTTAAGCTGGGCCTTAAAAGATGAGTAGGAATTGGCCACAGCAGAGAAGGGGCAGGGTAAGGAAACTCATTTTAAGCAAAGCTCCTTGCCATGGGTCAAGGAGCAGAGTCTGTTTGAGAAATGGTGGGAATACATAGTGTGCCCAGAGTATGATGTGCAGATAGTTGGCTGATGTGGGCTGGGGTCAGACTGTGAATTATCCAAAGAACTTATTTTTGCATATAAAACTCAGTGACTTTTCCTGAACATCAAAAAGCAAAAAGCAAGTTTGTGATTTCTTTTTTACAGTCAGGAAAGGTGAGACACAGTCCAGAAGGCTTTTCTGTTGCTCAGGATGGTGCCTGAATATCCATTTGCTCCTGTGGTTGAGACTTGTTACCTCTTCAGGGCCACCAGCTAAGCACCTATATTTCTGCTGAGGCTGAACATCTGGATGAAAACAACTGCACTCCTCCTCCTCCTGCCCCAAACCCTGACAATTCTCAAGAGAAACTGGTTGAGTGAGTGGTTGTCTAATTCTGTTCCAGGGTTCTCCAGGGAAGGCTTTCTCTGGTTACTCTTTATCATTCTGAAATCTCTCCAGCCCTAACTTAATTCATTCCTCTTGTTAGTCTTTTCAGACATAAGGAATAATTTGTCTATATCCCCTGCATAAAATCACTGCCTATACTCCAAGGCAAGAATTTAACCATCCATTTGCCTTCTCCAAAGAAAACAAATTTGATTCCTTAACTGTTTTCTTAATGAATCCATTCTCTCTCCCACAACCTTAACTTCTTAAGGCCATTTTAATCTCTCTCTCTTTCCCTGAACCCTCTGGTCCAAATGCATGGACTAGAACTGAAGAGGAAATGTAAAACTAAAATAGTCTTTCTTAAGATAGGTGAGGACTGGAGCAGCTGCCACCAAGTCCAGATCCAAGGCCATGTACCACCAATGCCTGCCTGCCATCCTTTCTGATTCCTTTTGATTCTAAGTCCTGTATAGCAATTTTAAATGATCAGCTTATTGTGAATCTCCTTAAGGAAAAACAAAGCCTCCAAAATAAGATTACAGTCGTTGGGGTTGGAGCTGTTGGCATGGTCTGTGCAGCCGTAATGATAATGAAGGACTTGGCAGATGAACTTGTTCTTGTTGATGTCATGGAGGACAAATTGAAGGGAGAGATAACGGATGTCCAACAAGACAGCCTTTTCCTTAGAGTACCAAAAATTGACTCCAGCAAAGACTATAATGTAACTGTAAACTCCAAGCTGGTTATTATCACAGCTATCAACAAGAGAGAGAAAGCCATCTTAATTTGGTTTAGTGTAACATGAGTATTTTTAAATTCATCATTCCTAATTTTGTAAAATACAGCCCCAAATGCAAATTGTTTATTGTTTCCAATCCAGTGGATATCTTGACTTAAGTGGCTTGAAAAATAAGTGGCTTTTCAAAAAAACCTATGTTATTAGAAGTGGTTGCAATCTGGATTCAGCCAGGTCCCATTACCTAATGGCAGAGAGGCCGGCGTTCACCCATTACACTGTATGGGTAATCCTTGGACAACACGGTGACTCTAGTGTCCCTGTGTGGAGTAGAGTGAATGTTGCCGGTGTCTCCATAAAGAATCTGCATCCTGATGCCCTGGCTGGTTTTTCTCAGTAATTAGTGTGTCAGCCCATGGACCAAAGGGTCTTGGGTACAATTCCCACTCAAGGGCACGTACCTGGGTTGCGGGTTCAGTCTCTGGCCATGGTCAGCAAACAGCCAATCGCAACCAATAGATGTGTCTCTCACATTGATGTTTCTCTCTCTCCCTCCTTCCTCCCTACCACTCTTTCTAAAAATCAATGGAAGAAATATATTTGGGTGAGGATTAACAACAACATGAAAAAAAGAATCTGCACCCTGATTTAGGGACTGATGCAGATAAGGAACAGTGGAAAGAAGTTCATAAACAGGTCATTGGCAGTGCTTATGAGGTGATCAAACTGAAAGACTACACATCCTGGGCCATTGGCCTATCTGTGGCAGGCTTGGCAGCAAGCATAAAGAAGAATCTTAGGCAGGTGCATCTAATTTCCACCATGATTAAGGGTCTCTATGGAATGAAGTCTTCCTTAGTGTTCCTTTTATCTTGGGACAGAATGGAATCTCAGATGTTGTGAAGGTGAGACTGACACCCGAGGAAGAGGCTCATTTGAAGAAGAGTGCAGATACACTGTGGAGAATCCAGAAAGAGCTGCGACTTCACTGTCTAAGCCAGTGGCCAGCAAACTCATTAGTCAACAGAGCCAAATATCAACAGTACAACGATTGAAATTTCTTTTGAGAGCCAAATTTTTTAAACTTAAACTTCTTCTAACGCCACTTCTTCAAAATAGACTCACCCAGGCCGTGGTATTTTGTGGAAGAGCCACACTCAAGGGGCCAAAAGAGCTGCATGTGGCTTGCGAGCCGCAGTTTGCCGACCACTGGTCTAGGCTACAGCAGGATTTTAGTTGGAGATTGTGTATATTGTCCTTTTTATCTGATCTGTGACTAAGAACATTAGTTTCCTAAAGATAGAGATAGTAATGGTTCATAAAACCCAGCATCTGCATCCTGATGCTGGATGGTCCTTATCGTGCATAGTCCTAAACTGGTTAGTGTGAAATAGTTCCACCTCCTCAAAGGCACCACTGCCAATGTTCCTCACACTACAGTTGCCCTTCAAACTAGATGTGTGTTCACTGTGTGTTATATAACTTATGATTCCTTTACCCAACATGCTTAGTCCAACTTTTTTTTTCCAGATCTTATTCTGTGTACTATATGTATCAGATTAGTGTACATTGCCATATAATGTAACAAGAAAAGTCTACATATAAATAATGCAGCCAACTATCCAAGTGTCATACCAACTAAAACACCAAATAAGCCTTAAACAGTGGTGGGAGAGGGAAGATAGGTGAGGGGTCCATCACAAAGCAAGGGCAGTCCCTTCAGTACAGGAATGCTCACATGGTCCAACACAATTCAAAACCAACACAGGGAAGCAGATGTCATCTCATTGGCTGGAGTAAGGGGAGGACATCATCAATCAAAATACCCATTGATTTCACAGAGGGACAGTTGGTCTCAAAAGCCCCCCCGGAGGAGACAGACATGGCCACCCTGAAGACTGCCGGTTTGCATAGTGAGAAGCCTGAGGAGGAGTGCACAAAGTAAAGGGAGCCTTCCGTCACCCCAGCCCTCTCTCGCCAGCATTGTGTCCCAACATAGATGCATGAGTCTAAGCACAGGCACACATGCAGCTCAAGACCGAGGGACAGTGGTGGACATCGGTAGTCCAGAGCCACAAAGTGATCCTTTGTGGTACAGGAGTGAGAGTACAAAATTCAGCATGTCAGTACTGTTCAGGCAGCTTAGTCTCATGTGGAAGAAATACCATGCAATCCGGCAGAAGCTATTGGATAACCAGGCTGCTCTCCTGGGTAGGGAACATCTTGTTGACCCCGTACATGGGGTACAGGGTCAGACACAGACCCCAAGAGGAGAAACAAGGGCAAGACCCATGCAGATCCCATCTGAGATTGGGGGACCTGGACAGCACCAGAGAAGCACTTAGAAATTTTTAAGGGAGTCACTCGAAAGTATGTTTGTGTGTGTAGGGTGGGGAGGGGGGACTTGGGCAGGGGCCTCTCTTACCTGGGTCTAAGAAAAGTACTGGCTTGAATTCAGGTTGGCCTGACTTCAAACCACTAATCCTGACCACTATAAAATATTGGGAATCATACCAAACTTCTTTTTTATAACAAAGCCAAGAATTAAAGCTTTAGATATCAGATACAGATATGGGCAGACCCACCGTATTGCCCCATTCCTCCTTGTCCTATCAAATGTTCAATCTCTGCCCTGCACCTACTCTTGACAACCTTGCCCTCTCAGTAGGATCTACCTCCTTCATTCTTCTGACCTTCCTCTTTCTTCCTCACTCTGCTGTGTGTGAGACAGTCCCGTAACTTGGAAGCTAGGCATGAGGCACTATTGCTTCCTGGTTGCACAGGGCTGGAACGGGGAGCATATCAGGCAGACTTTGTGGAGCAAGTCAGAGTCAGGCAGAGACTGACTCTGGGGCAAGGCAGGACCTGGAAGAACAAATTGAAGATTAGGGTGATTTATGTGTTCATTTCTAGCCGTCAGTGGTGAGCTACTTTGAGGGAAAAGCCATGCCTTATATGTTCTCTTATCCCTTCATGCCTTGAACAATGCCTGTCACTGTGTGTGCGTGCGCTGAATAAATGAAAAGATAAAAAGATGAATGACTGAAAGGCCCTGCCTTTGCCTGTTGAGATTGGCTCAGAATTTAGGACAAGCTTGACCTTGTAGTTAGAACCATCCGCAGATCCAGCTGTAAGGAGCAGAAGAAGTGGAAGAGGAGGTGGATCTGAGATTAAATGTCTCCTTCTCCCACGTCCCAGAAGAATTTCATTGCAGGTTCCACTCCTTCATAGTTGTGACTCAGTGCTGCCCTCGGGCAACCACCCTAGCCCCTCAATAACAACAGTGCTGCCCAGGGGCAACTCTGCCTCCCATCAGAGATACAAAAATCCCTGGGGTTTCCTTAGAATCTCATCCCTGCTGTCACATGAGTCACTTACGAACTTATGAAACATCCAGTGGGTCACTCTTACTTGACGAAATAGTTCCCAAGGGAGTTCCACACCAACGATAGACTCATGCCCCCCTGGTGAACCACTCCTGGGATCTATCAATTGCTGTTTGCAGTCACCCAAGAACCTTAGTTTCGAATAATTAGCAGCTCCTGGGAATGCTTACCTTTGCAAAATACCGCATGCTCATTTGAGCATAAAGAGGCTTCTGATAGGAATATCAAAATCGCCTTTGAATACCGGATAATTTATAGGTATGTTCATACCCTTCACTAAGCTCTAGGTGACAGCTTGGCATGCAATTAACAAAACAAAACAAAACCTGGCCTCTGATCTGCTGAAGAGCACACTGAATAGGCCTATCTCACAGATGGTGGGTGACTCTTGGTGCCTTTCCGTGGAGAGCGGTCATGTGGGAGAGAGTCAGTGGAGGGAAGGCCCCGGAAATATGAAGGCAGCTGCTGCCAGCTGTGCTGGGAAAACAAGGTTTAAAACCCAAGGCTGGCGGGGATCAGACCCTGTAGCTGGGTGTGGGGGCGGCTAGGGCCTCACCCTATGAAGGCAGTTTCTCCTGGTTATAGGACTGCTGCTGTTGCTGTGCCCCTCCCACCCCATCCCTGCTCGGTGGTGCCAGCAGGCACACCTCAGAACGAACTGGCCATAGTGTACTCACTAAAGCAGGACTTGAGCCAATGATCAACATTACTTTTGTATCAAAATTCCAAACAGAATTCTAATGCTCATGTCCCTCCAGGCTTCCTTTTACATGTAGAAACTTCTGTATGCCATCTCTCTCACCCCAAGGTAATAAAATTCCATTGAAGTAATAATAATAATGGCTAAAATTAATTGTTCCCTTAAGTGTCAGAAACTACAGTGATCTTTCTAAAACACAAAGCTGATCATACCATTTTCCCACTCCTAGCTCTTCACTGATACTTCATCACCCATGGGCTATGCCCACACTCTTCACTTACATACATGTGTTCCATGATCTGCCTCAGCCTGCCATTCTAGCTTTACTTCCTGTCAGTCTCTCTCCCCGCCCCCCCCCCCCCCCCCCATACAGCCTCTGGTCTAGCCACACCAGCCACCCACCATTTCAGGAACAAGCCGCCTCCTATCAGGCCCCTTTCCTCTCCCTCTGCTTTCAGGAAGACTTTTTCTTCTTTGGCAAGTTTCTACTCAACCTTCACCATATAGCTCAGAAGTCACCTTCTCTATGGTGACCTCGCTCACTCTTCCAGGAGTTTCCTTTTCCATGCTCACCTACCAGTTTGTTTTCATCTTCGTACAGTCCTAAGCAAATGACTGTTTCCATATCTGACTCCTCCTATAGGCCTTAACTCCCCAAGATAGAAACTGGTGGATACATCTTTGTGTAACCAGGGTGCTGGCATCTCCTTGTCATGCAGCTCCGGAATGCACATGTGCTGTCTGCGCTCACCCTGAGCCCACCGAGTGCCCAGTGCAGTAGCTCGAGGGCCTGTGATCCACCTGGGAGCAATGCAGACTGTGTGGGAGCAGTGAAGGGTGACTCACGGGGCACACCCCACCACAAACAACTGAAAACTGGTCATCAGTTGTCTACCCATGAAATTTCCTCCTTGGCCATGCTACAACCAGGGGCTTTTCTCTCTTCCCCTCCCCCAAAGAGTACCCCATTGGTTTGGCTCTTTTCTCCTCTATTTTTATGTGTGCATATATAATTGTTGCTTTTATACGAATTGATTTTTAAAATACAAACAGAACGTAAGAGTGGAAACTAAAATTAAAGTACTGTATCTCTTTTACACCCAGTTTCACTTTCCAGAAATGACTGCTTTCTTTTCACTGTTTCTAATTTGAGTTTTGGTGGTTACCACCTGAATTTTAGCTTCTATGCTTAGATCTTATTTATCCATCGTAGACAATATCTACCGACTCCTCAATGAGAAATATGGTGAAATCAGCGTACTTACTCCACCTCCCATTTTCTTTGTCCATTCCCTCTCTCCTTTTCTTTGTGATAGTTTTAATCTGTGTTCTTCTGGTAATTATCATTAAATAATACACTTACGCCTCTATATCCTGATCCATTAAATTTATACATATTTATACACTTGCTCTCTATTAAATGCACTTACAGTGTCATTCACTTTTCCCCTTATGTCATTCTATTTGTTTCAACTTATCATATTTTAACATGTCAAGGTATTCATAATATTTGAATGTTGTAGTACAATCATAATTGAGTTTTCTTGTCTATAAGTTGGTTCCTAAAGTAGAAAAATAATACACAGAATTCAGATAATATGACTATATAACAATTGTTCATAGTAGAAGCAAGTGGTGTGGCTGGATTATAAGGTTCTGAGACCATTTTGAATTTTACATCTTTCATCACCTGTAAAAGTAATGGTAATTGGTCTGTTCAAGCTTCTCTCTTCCTCTTCAATCTGTTAGTAATATGTACTATGCCAGGCCGTCATCTTTCTAAATTTCTCTCCAAATTCTTGAATTTATTGTCACAGGGTTGAATCTGCGTGTTTTGTTTTCTCTCTCTCTCCTTTTTTTTTTTTTTTTTTTTTACTCATTTAGGTTTCTTAAGGGCTTAGCTTTTTAAGGAAACAGCTTTTAGGTTTATTTAAGCTTTTAAATAAATGTTATAGTTACATTTTAATAAATTACATTTTAATGAACTAATATTTAATTAAGTTTCTCTTTGTTTATTATTGCTTCACCAGTTCCTTACGGCAAGTCCTTAGTTTCCTTACTTTTTAATCTTTCTTTGCTAATTGTGAGGATGTTATAGGCCATAAATTTCCTCTGAGGACTGCCTTTGCTGGGTCATTGGTTTTTAGTTTTGTGTTTCCCTTTTTTATTGCTTTTTAGCATAGAAATTTCTCTTTTGATTTCCTCATTGAGCCAAAGACTATCTAGATGCATATTTCTTAATTCTTAAGTAAATATTTTCTTTCATCTCTTAATAATTTATTTTTAAAGGTATTAGATTATGATAAAAAAATTTTGCTCCTCAGATTGATACTTTAAAATATGTTGAACGTTTTCTTTTTGGCTTGGCAAGTGATTTCTAATGTGTTTGCTGCAAGCAAATATAATCTTCAATAAATAAGATGGAAAAACAACCTTTATTATTCTCAGTATTGGGCAGAATAATACTGAGATTGTACGGCTCATTTGGGCAAGCAACATAGATGGAACTAATTTTCTTCTCAGCGAATGTGATGTCAGTTGATGGTAGCTCCATCCAAGTTGTTCTCAGCCAAGGACCTTGGAGTTATGCTGGACTCCTCTTTTTCTCTTACTTTCCAATTAGGCAATACTATATATTTAAAGGATACCCAGAGTCCAAACACATGTCATCACTTCCACTGCCATTACCCAGGGGCAAACCCCATCCCCTCTCACCTGCTATCAGTAGGCTCTTAACAGGTCTCCCTGCTGCCACTCTCCTGTGTACAGTGGCAATGGGATCCTCGTAACAGTAAGGAGAGCATTTCCTCACCAAATGTTTCCTTTTTCATGGAGAAGGCCCTTGGTGGGTGGCTGGCCTTCTCCTGACAGGCTGGCCCGGCGGGGAAACTCGGGATGTGTGGGCAGCCAAGCTGGAGAGGAGGAGGAGGGCTTGCCCCAGGTGTCTGCGTTGAGAGACTGCACCGGGGCACTCTGGGAACTCTCTGAAAGAACCAAGGGACACTTTGAGGGAAGCTATTTATTGACAATCCAGTTGCAGGGTTAATGCCATTATTATTTGGAAAAGGAAAGTGTGACTTTCTTGATTGCAGGTTTTTAAGGCAGGAATCGTTTATATTACAGTGCATTTTGCAAAATGTTCTTGCCCAGGTTCATCTTCAGGAATGAATGATTTACTTGCAGTGCTTTAGTGTGAACTTTCCTGTGTTGGTTGTTTCTTCCAGAGGGGAAAATAGTGACATTTTCCTCTCAGCCAGAAGCACACTGACGGAGCTTACAATAACACCATCTGACTAATGCCAACGTGCGGGTTCCTCTGAGCTGCGCACTTTGTAAACGAACCAAGGCTGAAGCCTTTGTTCCAGCTCTTCCACACCGAGTCGGGGAGGCCTCCTGAGTTGGAGGATGGCCACTCTATTTCACTGGAAGAGCAGTTACCTGATACTGCACGCACCGGGATGAACACAAGCAGCCTTTATCTGGGTTACCCGATCACAGTTCTATGCAACTTTCATTGCTGGCTTGGCTGCAAGAGACAGGAAGGGGTTTCCAAGGAAGCCTCAGATATAACAACACTTTCCAGAGTCAACAGCCTTCCTAGCCAGGCACTGCCTTCCCTATCATGAGCTGAGACCCATGTCATCTTTTAACTAAGGAACCTCACCCTGGGGTGTGTGTGTGTGTGTGTGTGTGTGTGTGTGTGTGTGTGAGAGAGAGAGAGAGAGAGAGAGAGAGAGAGAGAGAGAGAGAGAAATGAGAAATATTTTCCCAGGATCTATATAGCTAGTCCTCATTTTTTACACCTCAAAAATATTTTGGAAAGGAACTTTTCTACAATGTGTCTTGGGCCGCTTCCTGTCCCCACTTCCCTGCACAAACACAGGGCTGCTTCTGTGACTAAAACAAAAATCATCTCAGAAAGCAGAGCTGAACAGGCCAGGAGCATTGGCCAAGCGTCAGCAGCCTGCCTGCGTCAGGAGGAAGGGAGACCACATCTCTATTGAACGTTTTCAGTGAACCACTGTGCCTGTTTACTCACCCAAGCTTTGTCTTACCTTCTCCTTTATAGGATTTCAGAGACTCAGAGTGGCTATGGGAAGGCTCACGGCCCCCTCCTTAGTCCAAATTCCCATTCCTCTGATCTCTATTCTTGCAATGGCTTTCTGAGGGACTTCTCCACTTGAAATCTTTTTACCTTGAAGCTAAAATTAAGTTTTCAAAGTGCATATCTGATCAGGTGACTCATACATTACAAACACCCGCCCCCCCCTCCCCCCGCCCCACTGCTACAACTCCTCCATTGTCATCCATGCGCTTGGCACAGATCATGCCCTATGGTAACCAATGCAGACTGCGTGATCAGTCCCCTCCTCTCTCTTCAGCCTCATCTTGTTCTCCTTTCCTTTCACCTTCTGGGCTTTAAACCAACTCTTTGTGCCATGCTTCTCTGGCACAAGACCTTCCCCCATGCTATTGCCCCCACCTCGGGAGCCACTGGGGGCCCTTCTCCCAGGCCTCAGTTCACTCCTGTTCGTCCTTCAGCTGACAGCTCCCCTGTCTCCTCCCCCAGGTAAGCCTGGACTTGCTCCCCAGCTCTGTTACACCCACTTAGAGGCCTGTGTATGCTTCTTTCAGAGCACTTGCCACCATTTACAAAGAGCATTTTTATTTTATGAGCATTTGATTATCTTCTGACTTCCTTACCAGACTGGCATGGACTGGGTCTTTTGTTTTACTCACCATTGTATTTTGGATGCCTCACACAGTGCCCGGTCTAAGGTAGGCATTCCATATTCATTGTAAACATAACTGAACAGGAATGAATGAAACAAGACCTGAATGAATGGTAGGCCAGGATTTAAACATCGTACTCTGTGCTCATCCATTGTCTACACCCCCTCTTTTAACCATTGGCCTCCTGAATTGAAAGTCATTGGGTAAATGTCCTCCAACGTGCTCCTTTTCTCAGGATGGATAAACATACAATTGCTCATGTCTTTTCTAGCTGCTTAAATATTTGCTGTTGATACCAAAACTTTTCCCTTGGATGTTTCCCTCTTTAGAAAGTTCACATGTGAGCTTTGAATAGGGATGCTTTTTTCCTGCTCCCACATCTCACTCCCTTCTGTGTCAGTGTTCGGGCTGAGAATGTCCTTCTCTGCCCTCCTGACCTAAGACTCAGCGCTAAGGCACATGTCACAACAGTTCTCCCCCAGGAGGCAGGGGATGGGAAGGGTGAGCCATTATGGAGCACAGGTGAGTGAGCACCCGTGATTTGGAAAATTAAGGCGCAGATCAACAAGAGAGCCCCTGTCAGGGCACCGACTTCGCTCTACGTTAAAGAAATTATGTGAGAGGTTGAGGGCGAGGGAATGTGTGGTGGATCCCATCTTCAAGTTCTACCAGTTTCCTTGAAAGCATTTAAAGCTTTAAGCCGTTCTATTGGAAGCTAGAGCACAACCTTTTTGCAGCCAACCTAATCAACAATTACTCAGAACCTGCCATGGTTCAGAGGCTGTGCGAGGCCCTGGGGACACGGGGCTGAGCGGTGTACAGGCCTCCCCGTGTGCAGGCCTCCCTGTGCAGAGTAGAGGCCACACCAAGACGAAGGTGATAGCACACGAATTAGAGAATGGGTGACTGCTGTAGGGACAGGGAGGAGGGAACACATAATGCTGTCAGTGGAGGGGGAGCGTGGTGAGACAGGCCAGAAATGTCTCTACAGTAACATTTTAGTGGGTTTTTAAAGATAAAGAGAATTTCATCAGACAAGGCAGGAAAGGGTAACCCAAACCGAAGGGAGAGCTTGAGCCAAGGGCCGGGCTGGAAGCAGAGTGTGTTTTGGAAGAACAGTGGATATTTTTTATAGCTGAAGCATTGGGTGCGTGTTACACAGAACGTGACTATAATTTATAAACTGAATCACTTTGGAGAGTAAAACGGCATGCTATTTACAGTGATGGCGGGATGACAGCATAAACCCAGACTATTCCAGGCAAATTCGATCATGTGGCTACCTAGCTAGAGGGGGGTGTGGCCATGACTGGACACTGGACTGGAATGTGAGTGGGACAGGGCTTGAAGGGCTGAAACCTGCTCAGGACCCAGAATTTGTCCCTCAAGGCCTTGAAGTGTCCCTGAAGGGTGTTTTAAGCAGGGTAGTGACCTGAGGGTCCCCCACATTGCAGGAAGATCACTAGGGTAGCCGTATTAAGGTGAGACTCAAGGTGTGCAGGAAAGGAACTAGACTGCAAGCTTTGCAAGGACAAAGATCACATCCTTTTATTTGGAATTTATGCCCAACACCGTGGCTAGCACAATGGCAGGCATAGAGAAGGAGCTTAACAAAAATTTCAAATGACCTTTTGTCTTTAACATTGCAACCCTTCCCCGACCTGTTATGACCAGTACTCCTTTTCCTCCTTCTCTCCATGGCTTATCGTGTGTGTGTGTGTGTGTGTGTGTGTGTGTGTGTGTGTGTGTGTGTACTCCTAGAATGCAAGCTCCACCAGGGCAGAGATTTGATCTGTTTTGTTCACTGCCAGTTGCCTGGTGCCTGGTGCAAGGAAGACACGCGATACATATTTGTTGAAGGAAACGGGGAGGAAGGAGGAAGGAGAGATTTGTTTGGCGTCTCCGACAACTGTGCGGGTGTGAGAGATGAGGATCTGGAATGGGCAGTGTGGTAGAGATAATGAGAGAGAACTTGAAACCAGGCTTGTGTGCCCAGACCTTCCTCCTGGGATCACCTTGCACAGAGCCTCTTCACTTTGCAGTTCCTTCTGTAGCTGCCTGTGCTGTGATCTGCAGTGAGTCTGTGTGGAAGGAATCCCAGGCCCCCTGGCTGTAAATCATTAACATCTCCTCTGCCCTCTGTCAGACTGCTCAGCCAAGGTCACCGTCATTTCCTGCCCAGCCTGATTCCCAAGTGTTCATAGCTTACCTGCGAATGTTTGATGAAAGGATGGCATCGGCCACCTGAGCAAAGGGAAAGGAACGTAAGTTCATACAGTTCATTTCCAAGCACTTTTTTTTTTTCAGTCCATGAGATTTAGGCCCCTTTTCTCTACAACTGGACAGCCCTCTCCAATGACTCTCCCCTCCCAGACCTGCTTTGAGGGCCTCTTCCTGAGCTGGTGGGCCTCACGTCCCCCACGTCCAGCCTTTTTCTCTCAGGCTCTTTCATATCTTCTTTGTGACTTGCTCTATCTGAGCCTTACCCTGACCCCAAATAAATTGGATGAGTGGGCCTTGGTATCTTCCCTCAGGATACATTCAGCCCATGGCTAACCAACTTCCCGAACCCCAAAAAAGTAAGTGTGTAAGGCCTTCCAGTCTGCTCAGGTCCCCATCTGGGCCAAGTGTCAGTTCCAAGGCTTCATGACAGTGTCTTCTGGGAACCCTATGGGCCATCCTTCATGTCAACAAAACCCCTGGCGACCTGCCCAGGCCTGCCTGGACATGCCGGGGACGGTGTGGCGGTAACAGATCGGGCTTCTCTGTCACAACCACATTCCACACTGTGCTGGTGCTGGGTGGGGACAGAGGAGTGGGCCGGGGGCTGTTGTGATTAGAATCCAACACTTAGGCCCTGCCATCTGGAAAGGGCAGCTGATAGGGACTGCATGGAGACTGGGGACATCAGCAGACCTAATGGGGCAGATGTAAGGGTCTGGGTGGAATTCTAGGGCAGGTCTGCCACCAGCAGTGAGAAAGAAGCTAAGAAATGAATGTAGACCCTGTGGTAGAATCCAAGAGTCTGGATGCAGAGGCTGCAGAGGAATTAAAAATGAAGAAGACAGATATACACTTACATGCACATTTCTAAGAGTCAGCCTGTTGAGAAACGGGATCCACAAGCAAAGGCCAAGACTGAAGATGCACAGAGGGTACAAGGAAGAAGTGGTTATTATAGTCCTAGACCCAGCCGCTGGCATCCCCTCTCAGTCCATTTTCGGAACACACTCAGTTCGGTTTCTGTTTAGGACCTGTGCTTCCTTAGAGGTGCCCACATATTTTCCCAGGTTTAACCTTCCATGGAATTGGTTCTGATAGCTAGAGTTCATGGCTTACTCATTAATTCACAAGCTTATTGAGTCCACTGGCAGGTCCTGCGTTGGTCCTGAGATACTGCCGTGGGACAAAAACACAGTCCCTGCCTTTCAGAAAGCTCCCAGGCCAGTGGGAGGGGCTGGCTAGAGGATAGGGAATTACAGCTCATCATGATCAGTACTGTATTAAGGGCATGCCCTGGGGTCCACGGGAGCACATCTTGGGTTTGGCCCCCTGATAGATTAGTGCCTAAGCAATTTTTCAAGTAGTGCTCTCAGGAGAAATCAAAAAGAGATTGGGGAAGCAGGACAGCATAGAGGAAGAGGCCCAACAAGGGTGAGATTGGAGGCGTAAGCCCCACTGAGAGTGGTTTCCAGCTGACCCCAAAGGGGAACTCTGGGGTATAAGCCAGGTCTCAGAGTTTGTCCCAAACAGAGGGAAGAACCTGGGCTTTCAGACTCCCCCGCTGCTGGTCATTAGCTAGGGACTGCTGTGAGGACAGGCACATGCATCCCCAGACCCTACCATGCCACTGCCAGGGGGCCCAGGGCACCGCCCCTGGAGAAGAATCGCAGGTGGAGGCTGCAAGAAGCAAAAGCATTCCGAAAGGGAAACAGTGGGGTACCAGAAATAGTAAAGGAATCCCAGGGATCTGATGGAGCATTGATGTCTGATAAAGGCACCCAACCCAACTATATGGGCCAAGACAGACTTCCTGAGGAGGTCACACCACTCCCAGGTTGATGGATGGGAGTTATGCAGCCAGGGGTATGTGAGAGGCTTGAGGTGGGGAGTTGGTAGAGAAGAGCGGCAGGGCAGGGAGCAAATGCCCTGAGATACCCACCTTCAAGTGGGTCCCTCCCCTCCCTTGGGCAGCTACTTTTTTCAGGTGTTAAGCAATTTGTAATTATCAAGATAACAGCATTGGGATAACCATCTCTTCTTAAAAAACAAAACAAACAAAAAACACATGCTATTACCTAGTTTCCTTGGGGTGGGCGGGAGGGAGGAAATACTGTTGATGAGAATGATGTCTACTTCAACATATTTGTGGATTAAAGCATAGAGAGAGACGTGAAATCAGAGAGAGCAGTCGCTCACTCTTTAGTGTGCATTCATGAGTCCGGCTTCCTCTCTGGTATATATAGGTGTTTTGTTCTGTTTTCGGTCCTGTCTGTGTTAGGGTTCTCTAAAGAACCAATAAGAGTAATATAGATTGTATATCATACATATGGTATATATACAACATAAGGAATTGGCTCACGCAGTTATGGAAGCTGAGTTCTGCAGGGTGAGCCATCAAGCAGAGACCAGAAGAGCCAATGGTGTTGCTCACGTCTGAAGGCTGGCAGCTCAAATCCCAGGAAGAGCAGATGTTTCAGTTTGAAGGCAGGACAGAAAAAAAAAAAGAAAAAAAGAATGTCCCAGCTTGAAGGTCAGGCCAGAGAATGTTCTCTTTCTCAGGAGAAGGTCAGACTTTCTGTTCTATTTAGACCTTTAACTGATTGGATGAGGCCCACCTACATTACCAATTCAAATGTTGTTCTCATCTCAAAACACCCTCACAGAAACATCCAGAATAATGTTTGATCAAAGTCTGGGCACCCCAAGGCCCAGTCAAGACATGTAAAATTAAACATCACACCTTTCTAAAAATATTCAAAGCCATTTGTGAGCCAGGGGAGTGGAATTTCTTTGGATGTGTGGGTCTTTCTTGAGGCTGCCAAACTTACACTACATAGAAATTAGTAAGAAAAAGTCCTTCTTCTTACGCTAATGATTAGACAGCTCACTCCCTGAGACATTTCACTAATTGAGGCTTAACAGCATGATTATTCTCATTTTCCTTATTTTATTGTGTTTGAACTTTTAAAGAATAGTCAATTGCTCTGTAGTATGAATGGTAGACACAAGTTTTATCTGATTTTAATCCAAGAATGAGCCTTTCTTGAGCTTTTCAAATAGCCATTTATAATTCCTTTAATCAAGAAAACCACACCAAATGATTAAGATTTCTCTATGATTCCATGGAACCTCCCCCAAAAGAAAAGAAAAATGCTCAGTTGTGAAAATGTGAAACTGAGCTGTGATTTTATATGCTAAGGAAAATTATCACCTAAGAGTCATTTCAAGGAAGTAAATAAAAGATACACACCTTCATGTGACCCTGATATAAAGGGGGAAAAAAGTTCTACCATAACATATATCGATCTAAGGAAAGCCCCAGACGATGCTCTCATGGTCACATCAGTACAGCACTGGGGTCGTAATTATGCTGGTTCTTTTCCATATGACTCTGTTGGAGTCAGATCAGGCAGTGACCATGATCTTCCTAGGATGGCAGCTGGAAGTGAGCAGGTATTGAACTCTATAGTATTGAATATTTATACCTTAAAATAACTATTAAGCAGGCATACCTAAAAGAAATCAACTTGATTTCTATACGCTTTCATTCTCTTCTTCCCTTTGGAAGTGGTGATAGAATCTGAGGATCCTCCTCTAGGCTCTGGTATAGGGAGAGGGGAAGGGAGAGAAAGGTCCTGAGTAATAGAGTGCTGATGGAGCTGTGTCCTGAGGTGTGCTTTGTATGTGTCTCCCAGAGGCTGCCACTTCTAGGAGGGTGGCTTTGACTAGCTTGGGCAATAAGGAGACATTTTGGGGTCACATTACCATGGGGTGACCTGGGGTCTGGAATTAGGGACTCAGGACACAGTTCCATCAGCACTCTATTGCTCAGGACCTTTCTCTCCCTCCCCTCCCCCTATACCAGAGCCTAGAGGAGGATCCTCAGATTCTATCACCACTTCCAAAGGGAAGAAGAGAATGAAAGCGTATAGAGAGATAAGTCAATCCATCTTGCTCCCCTGAATCTTAACTGTGATGCCCCTGGATATATGCAGACATAATCCAATGGTCAGTGTTCACTTGCAGAAAGAGGAGCTCCCCTGTACCTGGCTGCACTGAAGAATCAGACTCTAGGTTGAGCCTCCAGGAATGACAACTAAGATCTGGGTCTCAAGGGACCTGCTGCTCCCCCCACGATCAGGAAGTCACTTCCACTAAAGTGGGAACATGCACCTGCTGGCTCCAGAACCACCATGCTTTAGCCATGACCTGCCCCAGCCAAATGGATGTGCTGTGAGCACTTCTCACCTATGGATTTAAGTCCTCCAATCAATATAACACAGCATCAGGGAGGGGGGACCTGAATCACACTCAGAACCCGAGCTATAAAAGTGTGTGGGCTGTGTAGTGTTTAGCTTTCAGCCTCATAATGCAAAATGGCCCTCAGAAGAATTGAGCCCATGAAACAGTACAGGCTTCAGTGATGTGGTGGGGAGCTCGGGTCAGGTTCAGGGGCATGCCCTTCACCTCTTTGATCGTCAATTCTCTAATCTGTAAAAATGTAGATAAGACTTACCTTAAGAGTTAAATGAAGCACATATTCTAAGTTTCCTTAATAATAAGTCCCATAAATGTTAGGTTCCCCTTAAAATTTGAAGGACTAGAAATCCAAGTTGTGACTAATGCATATCAATCAAGTTGATTTCTTTTAGGTATGCCTGCTTAATAGTTATTTTAATGTATAAATATTCAATGCAGCCAACACTGGCTGAGTTCATACTCTGTGCAAGGTGCTGCCCAAATCTCCACTGTGCTACACAGATGGGAGAGGTGTGCTTTGTATGTGTCTCCCAGAGGCTGCCACTTCTAGGAGAGTGGCTTTGACTAGCTTGGGCAATAAGGAGGCATTTTGGGGTCACATTACCATGGGGTGACCTGGGGTCTGGAATTAGGGACCCAGGACACAGCTCCATCAGCACTCTATTACTCAAGACCTTTCTCTCCCTTCCCCTTCTCCCTCTCCTCCTCCCCCTCCTTCTCTCTCTCTCTCTCTCTCTCTCATCTCTGATTCTCTCTCCATGTCAATCTCATCCTCCAAAACTGACTGACACTCTAAAGATTGACCTATGCTCCCCAAAGTTGTGGGATCCTAAATTCCTTGCATTACCATCTGTGAAAAATTCTTCTCAGCTCCAATTCAAAAAATCCCAGGGAACTATTCTGATTGATCTGGTTTGGGTCACGTGCCCATTCCTGGACAACTTCTATGGCCAAGGAGGAGGAGGTCAGTCTCTCCTAAAACCATGTTGGAGTGAGGGGATCAAAGTGCTCCAAATGAAAAAGGCCTATTTCTAGAAGAAGGAAGGAGTGCTGGTTGTACAGAATAATACACACTCATCATAGGGGACTTTGAAATATCTGTGTTTCATGATTATACACCATCTCTCTGGATAGCCTCCATTTGAAAGTAGACTCTGCAGCCTATGTTTTCATGTTTAGTTGTCTACATTGACTGACCAAGGACCCAAATGATTACTAAGGAACCACGTGCTGTGGCCAGAGTAGGCAGCATCCAGCAAAGAGAAACATTCACAAGTCCAGAACAAGGAGAAAAATCCCTCAATGAGTGGACAAGCAGGTACAGAGGCCAAGCAACCAACCAGCCACATATAATAAATTCCATGATAATTTCAAAAATGTCGTGGAGAGGGAGGCATTGGTAACGAATAGTCACATAGATTCAGGATCAGAACAAACAGGATTATCTCTAGGTTGCAAAATTTGGGAAAGATTCAAGTTCTGAGGTTCAGTGGTCCCATCTATTAAATAAAAAATTCATACCTTCCTAGCTGGTATTAAGAAGATTAAACAAGGTAACATAGATAAAAGGACTAAAACAATTTGCTTCCTCCTTCCCTGCCCCAAGCCAGTTGAAGAGTTTCTATGATTAACAAAGCAGTTTCTGGAATATGCAGGACTTGAAAAATGCTTTGGGAGAAGTAATGCTTTCTTTCCCAACGCCTGGTATTAAGGGGCAACACATGAGATGATTGATATTTTTCACTTATTACAAAGCTGGTTTGGCACCTCTGCCAGTTCTGTTTACACCCCTGTGGCAATTATCATCAGCACCACTCCCCTGGCACAGACCGCAGAGGGCATTGTTCAATTAGCTATTGTTTGATGTGTGTGAATTCCGCCCTCACCAGTGACCTAGGGCACTTAATTTAACCTCTCTGAGCCTCCTTCTCCAAATTTGAAAAATTAGGTTAATAATGCTTTCTTCACAGAGTTGTGAGGTTAAAGATAATGTATGAAAAGTACCTACTAATGCACCTGGCACATATTAGTCCTAACACATTTCCCTGCTCATTTTCTTCTCTTTGCCTCCAACCCTAATCAAAGCATAGAGTCCACTAGAAATCTTTGTTCCACTAACATGAAAAGTTTGAATTTTGTTTTGCTAACAAGTCCAGCATGGGTACGGTACCTCTGTTGAGAGCTAGATATCTCTATGTCCCTGAAGTCACAAATTCCCTTGGTCCTGGCTTTTATTTTATTTTATTTTATTTCATTTTACTTTACTTTATGTTTTCCTGGTCCCTGGTCCTGGCTTTTATGGCTACCAAGTAGGGATAGGTTTTGCCTTGGATAATGGCACCAGCCACTATCTGGGATCGTAATCTAAACTCAGTGACACTTAATGCTATTTGCTATGGACTCTGACTATTTCCCTGGGAGATAGATGCTGGAGTCTGAGTTTGTCACCTAATCTGGATCCTGTGGTTTGGACTGTTGATTACCTCCTCATAGAGGGCACTCCCTACAATTGCCATTGTCTTAGCCCATCTTGTTCTAGCTTTGTTTCCTTCTCCACCAGCAGATCCCCAGCTGAATCCCTAGCATTGCCTAGTGACTCACCTCTCCAGGTTTTAACAGGAACTCTGACTTTAGATAGTCAGGACTGGGCATCACCTAGGTTTTTGAATGACAGCTACAGTGAGTTTGCTACTAGTAAATCAGCCTGTATCCATACTATTTGGACTGAATTATCATCTGTCAGACATGATCAGATAAATTCATTCTTTACCAAATGTCTTAGGTCAGGTTCTTTAGAAATGGACCCTGAGACAAGGACTCATATCCAAGTGCTCTATTAAGGAAACCCTCCCAGAAGAAACCAGGAAGAGGATGGGAGGAGCAGGGAAGGGAAGAGAAAGAGGACAACCGGGAGTGACACTTGAGACCAAGTCACAGCCTCATGCTGACAGCACAAGGGAGCCGTGGAAGATAAATTACACCTCAGAGTTTCTCCAAATGCAAAGCAAGGGAGCTGGGCTCCCAACAACTGCATCGCTGACCATTAGATGCAAAACAACACAGAAGCTGAGACGGAGGCACAAGAATGGCAAAGGGGGTCCAGGAAGATCTGGGCAGAACTTCCAAAGTGTCTACTACTTTAACCCTTTGCACTCGCTTGCTTTTTTCTCGATTCCTGCTACCGATGCTAACCGTGTCAAGTCACATTCGACATCCGAGTGCAAATTAACTTGCCTGTTGGAGGATCATATTTCCTGTTTTCACACCATTAGCAAAAGAGGAACTTGCTGTTTTACAGTGCATCCTTTTCCAGTATTCAGTGAAACTAATAATAAGAAAATTCTTCCTGAATTAAAAAGAGGATACAGAAAAAAGACAATGTTGAGAAAGTAAGGTCAATCCAGGAATGAAGGCAATAATGCCACCACAATGACTTCACATTTGGAGTATGTGGTCCACAACTGGCTCTCACCCTCTCAGCAGCTATTTGAGCTTGACTGCCATGCCCTCCCACCAACTCTTTACTTCTTCAGACGGAATAGTCCCAGGTCCTACAAAAGTTTCCAGTGTCCATGTCTCTCATACTTTTAATTTCCATCTTATGTGTATTACAATATGTCAACATCCTTCTGGAAATGCAGCAGCCAAAACCTCCAATATCTCACAGCTGTGCTGAAATTTACAACTGCATTTCTCCTGCCCATCCATCAGCATAGCCCAAGACTTCTTAAGGGGCCCTATGATAAGGTGTATTTTGTCAAGCCCTTTAAACTACCTACCTCCTTAACTAAATAAAATGAACTTGAAAAATACAGACTATGGTTATGATTAACTAAAATTCCCAAGATACTATTGTATGGGCTACAGACAAACCAGTTCTTCATTCTGTCTTATGACTTTGCTTTTATTGAATCCATGTAGTGGATCTATATTAATATTAGTTAAGTTTTAACTTAGCTTGTCTAATGTTCATTTTAAACCTGTAGTCTATCATACAACATAATCTGTACCCTTCCCAGCTTTACATCACCTCTAGATTTCATAAAGTGGTCATCAACCTTTGACAAAAGTACTAAGGAAAGTGTTGCATAGAACAGGATCAACAATGAAACATTATAACATGTCACTACATCAGTATTTTCTTGAGTGTTTTCAACCAACTGTTTGAAGCTCCCTGTACCTCGCTCCCTTTTCTCCATCTGACTGAAAGTGTTGTGTGGAAATCAAGATGTACTACATTTGTGGCATTTTTCTAATTTACACATTAATAATTCTGCCCCAAATCACTTTGGTTCTTAGTTAACCCATGCTGCCTCCTAGTGACCACTGCACGCACTGGATGTTCTAAAATGTTACCAAGTGGTCAGCATTGGGAAATTCTGCTTCCAGTATTGTTCATAATAAAGGAAAAAGTCAGCAATGACAGGCTTAATAGAAACTAGCCTTCTACTAAATAAAAAAAGTCTTTGTACCTTGCTCTACACTGAGAAGAAAGGATTTTAAGTCCTTCTTGTATGGCTGTTCTACAAAAACCCAATTCCAGCAAGCCCACCAATAGGGTGGGAGGGTGTCCTGATCATCACCCATAGATGCATCTGTGGAATACTAAAAACTTTCCATTCTCGGAATATTTTCCATGAGCTAGACTCTCTCCTGAGTGATCCAAGAAAGTAAAATCCTGGCTCTTCTACAAACAGCAACAATCTTATGTCTCTTTTCCTCAGTTTCTATATCTAAAACAGAGATACTGCTATCAGCCTTACAGACTTGTTACAAGAAGTAGAATAAGTTAAGCACCCAGCACAGGGCCATGAATATAGTAAGAGTTTGTTTTTCCCCTCTCTTTTTTATTTTTTAAAATTCTTACCCTATTACTGATTCTGCCTAGAGAAATACCTGTTATGAAAGAAAAAAATCAAATAATCATTTCAGTGCCTAAAGGGATTTCAATAAAGTCCAGCACCCTATTCTTTGTTTTAAATATATTTTTATTGATTTTAAAGAAAGAGGAAGGAAGAGGGAGAGAGAGAGAGAAACATCAATGTGAGAGAAACATCTATTGGCCACACCAGGGATTGAACCTGCAACCTAGGTATGTGCTTGACTGGGAATTGAACTGGTGACCCTTTGGTATACAGGATGATACTCAAACAACTGAGACACACTGGCCAGGGCTCCAGCATTCTAGTCTTAAGAATAGGAGGTAAGAACCAAAGAGCAGAAATAAGCAGATACTAGATTGACAAATGCAGTAATAGCAATAAAATCTTCAATATGCAAGGCACTTGGCAGGTTGCACAGACTTTACATATATTATTTCTTTTGATCTTCACAATAACCCTCTGAGGTGGGCAAGGAAGCAAGTATTATTCTTTCCGTTCTACAAATAATGAACCAAAGGCACAGGGCTTTTAAAGGACTTGGCCGAGGTTATAGCGGAACTGTGACTTAAGCAAGCAAGTTTAGCACTTGAATAGATTGAGGTTATGTCCTCTGGGTAATGGTGTAATTGTCAGAGTCCTCTGGGGATCTCTGTTGGAATCAGTTTCTTAGACATGTTCCACCAGACTTAGAAAGCACTATGAATGTTGACTCTCTAAGTCTTCAATTGAAACTAAGGTTAATTTTTAGCTGCAAATTCAATAGGTACAATTTATAGGGTGACTCCTAACTCTTGTGTGATTGAGCCATAATATCACAGTTAATGTATTTTTAGGAAAAACTATCCCACTTATGATAGAATAGTAAATTTGGGGGATATGTATAATGACTTTAATTTGAGAGTCAGGAGATCTGGGTTTTAGTCCTGTCCATCAGTAACTATGCATGTAAATTTGGGCAATTAATCATCTTAGTTTCAGTTTCCTCATTCATGAAATGGTGAGTAATACACAGAATTTTTTTGTATTAAACAAGAAAATATATATAAAGACTCCTGCCTAGTGCCTGGCACATAGCAGGTATTCAATAATTAATTGTTGGTATATTTTCCTGCTGCTCATTTTTTTCCCATTCTTGTGAGACTCAATTTCATCACTTACAAAATCAGAATAAGGGATTGATCAGTAGTTCTCAAAGTGTGTGTCCTACATGAATAGTATAAGCAATACCTGGAATTTGTTAGAAAAGTTAGAGGCCCCATTCCAAACCTACTGAATCAGAAACTCAAGATGGGGCTCAGAAATCTGTGTTTCAAGAAGCTATGCTATCCAAACTCCTAGATAGTCACCAGTGATGTCTACTTCCTGGAATTCACACCCTTGTAGTCCTGTCCTACCTTGAACTAGAATTGATCTGTCTGATGACTAAAATACCTCAGAAGTGAAGATAAGTCTCTTCCAAGATTAGATTACAAAATGCACTGTGGCTTTTGTCTTTGTTATTCTCTTGATCTTTCTTGGATCACTGGCCTTGGGAGAGCCAGCTGCCAGATTTTTAGGACATCCCAGGCAGCTTTATGGAGATGCCTACGTGTGAATAAGGGAAGCATATCGTCCAGCCCAATCAAGCCTTCAGATGACTGCAGTCCTAACAAACACCTTGATTGCAATCTCATCAGAGACCCTGAGCCAGAACTCTTCTGCTAAACCACTCCTGACCCTCAGAAACTGTGAAACAATATACTTTTATTTTACAATGCTCAAGCCCTCCTGGTGATTCTGATGCACACTAAAGTTTGAGTACCACTGGGATAGATGATTCCTAAGCTTCTTTTCAGCTCAAAAATTTTGGAATTTTGTGGTCAGTGTTGGGAATTAAAAAACAAGCAAGAAGTGGCTCCTTATCCTTGCACCAAACAAAAGAACATCGGCCTCAGGAGTACTGCTTGCAGGCCTGGCCATTGAAATTCAAGGAAAACTTGGCAAACCTGGAGAAGTTCCAGAGAAGGGCAGCTGAGAGAAAAGGAAGCCTAGAGCCACTACCTTCCCATGGATTCTAAGACAAACAGGACTCCATTGTTGGGAAAAGTCGGAGATGCCAAAGTCTACAAAATCAAAGGGCACAAGGTCAAGTCTGTGGACTTATTACCTCAAGATCAGGGAAAGCAGCATTCATGGCAGCAAATGTAGTAGAAATGACCCAGACTCCAGAGTGAGATAGACTGGCTTCTGCTCCATAGAAGCCACTCCCTTGGGGAAAATTTTGTCATCTCCCTGAGTCTGGAGAAAGGGGAAAGACTATTTTCTTGGTGGCCCAAGGATGAGAATTCACATCCATCTGCTTAAAGACCCTGCCCCACAGCAGATATTCAAGGAGTGGCAACTCCTTAGAAATGAAGGCAAGAAAAGGTGGCCTTTGTGTGAGTGCACTTCTCACGTCATCTGTACTTTTGTATTGCTGGAGGCAGCCTAAGCTAAGCCTCCAACTGGAGTCAATCTGGGTTTAAATGAATTGGTGAGTTGGTTTATAATTGGCTAAAAGGCAAATGACAGATGTTTGAGTAATGCTTTGTTTCAGAGGTTGACATTGCAGAGACAGAACATCCCAGCCTCAGGCACACTGTTTCTTGGTACCCTCCCACCACCCATCACCAGCATGGAGCAGAACCCTGAAGGAATGGACCACTAGAGTGCCCAAAGGAGTGGGTGTAGGGGCGGGGAGGATGGAGTGATGGCACATCCAATACAAAGGACGAGTTTGCTGCTTCAAGCCTGCATGTTTCCAGGGGTGTTTTAGACCGCGGCTTTTCTCTCCAAGCTTGGCATGGAACTGAGGAGTAACTCCTCTGATCGCCTCCGCCCACTTTACTGGGAGCCATCGTCCCTGAGTGCAAATTCCCTCTTAAACATTACAAATGCCCATAGTTGCCAGGCTTCCCTTCAGAAACTATGAAGATTAAGTATTCAGCCCAGGGAGTAGATAATTCATCTCACCTTCCATTTGCTATCTGCCTCACAGCATTCCCCCAGATATGCCGTAGCTGTTTTCTGCCACAATGCTATTGTTTGGGCAAATATTCTCATCTGGTTACACGACTGTTGAAACTTGCCTGTAAAACGATGAGCCATTTGCGGCAGTGCCATAGCCAAGGGAATTAGTCGCTATTAAAATCATGTTCAAACCAGGGCGTTGCCAAGGTGCTGACACTGGGGAAGCTGCCCGAGGAGCTTGGCTCCTTAACAAAGACTCGAAGATGGCAAGATCTCAGTGGGGTTTCTAAATCATGGGCGGACATACAATTTGAGGTTGAGAAGTCACCTGGAGACCACTCCAAAGCCCTTAGTGAGTGAAACCTCCTGGGTTTTAAAATATTTTATTACACAAGAGCCAGCGGTAGCCGGAAGTGTGCAGGTAAAGTAGGAACCTCCAAGATGGGGACCAAGGTGAGGAAGAAGGTGAAGAAAACCATGTCAATGACCCATTTTTCACTCACTCCATTATACAGAACTGTTCATCAACCCCTGACACTTATCCAAACAGCAATTAATAAACAAACTAGCGTGTTCCTGCTTGTAACTGAGAGTTGTAAATGGTTGTAAAGTGAGCCGAGCGTACATGGTGGAGTGATGTGTGCGATGCATCCCAGCAAGACATGCCCACACTTTTCATTTTTGTCAAGTCTGGATTGGCCTGACAGAGGGGCCGGTGGCATGAGTAATGTAAACAGCCAAGGACCTGACGTCTCTCTTGTTTTAGTTTAGGATGTATTTGAACATTGGTCCTCAGGAGCAGGCTGATGCTTCCAGTGGCATTTTTCTTCAGCTGGTGTTGACGTTAATTTGATTCTCTGATCCCACCCAGGCTCACCTCTCCAGCTGTGGGGAGGGGGCAGCTGGACTGGAAGGATGAGAGAGTTGAAGCCCCGTAGCTAGAGCAGTGGCCTTCCCACTTGCATTTTACTGTTATACCTTCCAGAAGAATTTTTAAAAACCATGCACCCTTTTGCACATTTTTTAAGTTGACATCTAAAATATTCCATCATTAGTTAAATAGCTGAAAATAATGTATTTTATGATACATTGTAAATATTAATTTTAAAAATGAAGCAGAAATATAATTATTTTAATGTGTCCAATAGAATATAAATATCATAAACCTTAATTCTCATTATTATCTTTTAAAAAATACATATTCAGCCCTAGCTGGTTTGGCTCAGTGGATAGAGCATCAGCCTGCAGACTGAAGGGTCCCACATTCGATTCCAGCCAAGGGCACATGTCTGAATTGCGGGCTTGAGCCCCAGTAGTGGGCATGCAGGAGGCAGCCGATCAATGATTCTCTCTCATCACTGATGTTGCTATCTCTCTATCCCTCCCCGTTCCTCTCTAAAATAAATTAAAAATATATATTTTAAAAAATTGCCCTAACTGGTTTGGCTCAGTGGATAGAGCGTTGGCCTGTGGACTGAAGGGTCCCGGGTTCAATTCCGGTCAAGGGCATGTACCTTGGTTGCAGGCACATCCCCAGCAGGGGGGTTTGCAGGAGGCAGTCATCGATGTTTCTAACTCTCTATCCCTCTCCCTTCCTCTCTGTAAAAAATCAATAAAATGTATTTAAAAATTTTTAAAAAAACAAATAAATAAATATGCAAATCTTTTAATTGTCTAATATTTGACATTGTGATTTTTCTTCCATTCCATTTCATACTGCATTTTAGCCTAATTGTTTTAATTAATAAATTTTACTGATTACTTAATACTTTTCCTGCAACAAAACTAAGTATATAAATTGAAGAGTTTAATGAAGTCACCTGGAGACCACTGTGAAAAGTGGACTTTTCCTGTGAAAATTGAATAATCTTTTTGTAATAGCAAATAAAAAGGTGTTTAAATCAGTGTTCAGAATAATAGAAAACACTTCATACCTTTTACATGTTATTTTTACTTAAAAATAATGTTTTTGTGGAGAGACAAACATAAAGTTTATCATCTTTTCTTGAAATACACAATATGAAAATAAGAAAAGGATCAAGACCAAATCAATATGAGTTATCTGCAGGCTCTTGTCCTTTACTGAAAAGGGAGAGAATGTGGAGAAGGCACACACCTCCTAGATTAGTCTTTTCCAGCATGGTTTTTAGGAATGTTGAGTATTCTAAGTTTAGGGGATAAAGAGGGGGAGAGAGAGAGAGAGAGAGAGAGAGAGAGAGAAGAGTTTTGCCCTGCATTCATTGGTTAGAGAGGAAATGAGAGCTGGCTGCTTTGGTTACTTCTCACCGTACTCACTCTCTGCTGTACTCTTAACAGGCTCTCCTGTCAGAAGAAAGATATTCTTTGATAATATTTGGGGGGATGATTGAGAGAGGTGGTTAAATGAAAATTATTATCTCTCTACCATAGTATATCTGAAGTTATAAGATCCCAATGTGTAACAAAACCTACTTTTCTAAAACCTACTTTTCTCCTAATGGAAATGCATATTGGACAGAAGAAGAGCCCAATAACAAAGCAATGGTGCCTTGATTAAAGGAGGCTTAATAAATACTAATATTTCAAACTTCACTCCAAGGCAAAGCCCAATATGGATATTTATGAGGAAAAGGAGTTACAGGTGCCCCTTTCTTTTGTAAAGTAAGAGAAGGGCAGTTGTGACCTCTGTGCAAATGCTGAAACACACACACACACACAACCTCAAACCCAAATGCCTGCATGAACATTCTTGCAGCAGAGGTATGGCTTCCATCTCATCATGTTTCACTTCTACCTGTTGAACTGAATGTGGATACATCTGATTGACAGAGCCTAAATGTCATGCAGAAGAACCCTGGCTACATGGGGTCTAGCAAATAGAAGGGTCTTTTCCTGTCCAGTTTCTGCATTATCAGAAAGCATCTAGAAGAAGATTGGAATTAATATTGAGCAATCTGATCTGTGATATCCACACAACTGGAAAAGCCTATAAAGAGTTGGCTAGGCCTTGAAAGATGGAAAACTGAGACAAAACCCTCAAACTCACCAAGAGACAAGCTGAATTTATCGTCTCCACTCCTGCTACCAAAACTCCTAAGCATGTACCCAACTTTGTTTCTTTTCCGGGGTTTCCTGTCTTAGTAAAGGCACCAGCATTCACTCAAGAAATTGGAATAACCACATTTGTTGTTTCCCTCTCCTCCCACCCCAGCCCACCAATTCTCCCTCACTGATACTTTTCAGATCTGTTCCCTTCCCTCTTTCCTCATGGTCAGTGTCTTGTTTAAGACCTTCATCCTCTCTTACCTGGACATGTGTACTTGATCTCTAACATGCCTCCCTGCAACCAGTCTCTGGCCTCTATATTGATGATGCTAAAGTAGTGCATAAAAAAATATAAATTAGGACTTCCTATCTCCTTGAGCAATAATGCTCAACCCTTGCCACACATTAGAGTCACCTGGGGAGCTTTTAAGGTCCCAATGCCCATGCCACTCCACAGACCAATTAAATTGGAATCCCTGGGTGAGACCCAGACGTCGATATTTTTTAAACTCCCCCATCAATGCTTGGTCAAGGTTGAGAACTGCTGTTGCATGCAAGAGGCAATTCTCAATCTAGTTTCAAAACCATAGGCTGTTACTTCCCACACCTAAGCTTCAGCCACACCAACTATTTCTTGGTCCTCCAAGCATGCGCTGCCTCTCACCTCTCTGACTTTGTATATGGCATGCTCCTGCCACTGCCTGTAATTCCCTTCCTACCCTCTTGACCTAGAAACTCCTACATGCTCATGAATGTGCTATTCCATTGAAGCTATGCTCTCTACTCTTTGTTCTTTCCATCATGACAGTACTTTTCCACTGTGTAATATTTGATTTATTTGCATGGTCACCTTCCCCATTAGAACCCTGGGCTTATTGAAAACAGAAAACTGACTCATGTCTGTGTCTCCAGTGCCTAGCACATTTCAGTTCATTCTCCAGCACACGTGTGCTGAATGAATGAGTAAATGAACTAATGAATCAATGAGGCATATGAAGCAGTTAACTTCATGTGGTTCACCCACTCCTCCAATTCACTATCCTGAACTAAGTATGTTAATTAAGGAAAAGGCCCACACCCAAGTTTTTCTCTATCAAATATTCCCACTTGCATCTCTGGAGATACAGAGGAACATTAAAACAAGTAATGAAAACCATACAGGCCTGATGTGATATTAATATCCAAGTCCTTTTCTTTAGGGTAAGGGAAATGCTTTCATTTTGGTCATATTTGGATGCTCAAATACTCAACTCTTTTAAATTATTATTATTTTGAAATCCTCAACTGGGTCCATTATATCAGAATGCATGCCTCTAAATATCAGGGCTTTTGTTAATAATTACAGAGAATTCTCAGTCTCTCCACCTGCAATTATTCAAGCATCTTCATCCTGTAATTCAATAACTCTGACCATTCTGTTGTAAATTCCCTACTGACATCTCTCTGCAATGCTGAGAGCTAAGTATGTTTTTCTCTCCAAAATGGACTGCCTTCATGTTCTTTCTCTCTTTCTTGTGCTTTCTCCCTCTTACCCTTGTTCTTCACCCACCCCACCTCAACTTTTCCCTGAGCGCTCCATCCTCTCCCTCTTATCTTTCCAGCAGAGGCCAGAGGTCAGATGGGGGGCAGTGAGCATCACTTGCAAAATTTCCTCAACTTGCAGAAATCATTTACCCCGATTTCTGCCTTTACACTTATCTCCTCTTATGTATGGGAATTACATTTCAAGACCCCCAGTGAATGCCTCTCCCTGGATGAGAGCCTCCAGATAGATCTAGGGCTTCAAACTATTACTCTGTTCAGCCTCTTTATCGCTCAACTCCACTTTCCTCTGTGTTCATTATCAGGCATGTTCTCTCCACATGGAGGGCCCTGTCAGCTAACATACTGCTAGCATAGCTGTTCCAATGGTAACAAAAGAAAAAAAAAAGGCCCATTTTCCAACTGTCTCTAGGCAGGAAACAACTACAGATGTCTAATACTGTATCTAGACTAACAGGAGCTATCTGAATGTAATATGGTCCAGGCAGAACCAGGATCGGGCTAGGGTAGAATACAGGAGCTGGGAGCCACAGAGCCAGAGGTGAAAAATATGAGAGACACATGCTGCCAACACTCCCTCACCCACAGCAGACATAACTAATCAATCCTGGCCCTCTAAACTGTGGGGCCCTGGAATCCTTTCAACACTAGCTCTACCAGTGAGTAGTTGAATCCTATTTGCCATCTGTGCATTAAACTCTCTATTCAGCCAGTAGAGTTTCAGCACATACTAAGTATTTAATATACTGTATATTGATTTAACAAAACAAAATCAAAACTACATTTGGCCCAAAGAGTGAACTTAGTAACAATGGTGTAGATGAAAAGGGGCCACATGCTAACCTGACTAGCTCAGGGAAGGCCTATGTGGCAGCTTTGCAAACTCAGAGACCTAAAGTAAGCACAAAGGATGGTCTTAAACTAAAACTAAAAAGCAGTTTCTAGTGGGTAGTCATGTCCTAGGCCAGTATCTTCCCTGACAAAGGTTAATCTTTACCTTAACTGAGTCTATTGTCTTTTTGAATATACAATAACATATCGTTGGAATGTCCAAGTAATTTTCCTTTACCAAACCCCTCAAATCACAAGTACCACTCTACAGAGACCACAAATCCCTTAATTGTTATTGAGTTAAGTTGTTGACTGCTAACTATTCTGCACCCATCTAAGTAAAAGAAGTATGTGTCTATCATTTTACTTTTTATCCAATCCCAGAGGTTTCCCCGATTTGCTTTTTCCCACCTCCCTAATCTATCACTAATGGGTTTCATTTAATCCACGTACATCTCCTCTTTTGATTGTAATGTATAAAACAAGGTGCAAAACTGCCATTCTCCAGAGCATTATCTTAATCCGTTGAGATTCTGCTTCCCAGCAACTGTCATTAGTTTGGCTCAAATAAACTCACAAAAAATTCCTCACAGGTTTGAATGTTTCTTACATTAACAATGGTGTGCCCACCATTAGGAACCTGAGGGCAAAGCACTTTCATGGAATTAGAGGTGGGTGCAGTGCCCAAAGCCAGGAAATCAGAGGCCATGTGGGGAGTCACTTGTCTCCCTGCGACAGCCAACTGGTCTCCTTGTCTCTAATCTTGACCCTTCCCCCTTCTGACAATGCCTTCTCCACGTCACAGCCATTAATCACAACCTTGTTTAAAACCTTCTTTTATCTCCCATTGCTTTTAGGATAAAGACAAGATGTTTCCTGTGGCTTCCAAAGCTGCCAGGCTCAGTCCCTGACTCCTCAGTAGACTTCCTTCCCCTTGTGACTTCACCGAGCTGGGGTACTTTTACATACGCTATCTCATCGTCACCATCAACTATGAACAAGTCTTGTAAGTACAATTTTAAAGGTGAGAAAGTCTCACCTGATCTTCAAGTTGATTGTGTTAGTTAGCCAAAGTCATGGAACTGCCAAGTTTCTCCAGTGGGATTTTAATCCATTCCTTTCTGGTTTGAAATCTGTATTCAGGAATAACTAAGGCATTTATCGTTAATTTAGCTTTGCCTATCAGGCACTTTCTTTTCTTTTTACTTAAGCAGCAAAACAAAACTGACTATTCACCCATTGGAACTCATTCATTCAAAGAGAGAATGAGACACACACACACACACACACACACACACACACACACACTGACTTGGCTGTTTGGTTCATTTTCAGCCCATTGTGTCAGCAAGTAGACAGAGCTTTCTAGTGTGTGTAACTAGAGCTAACTTCCCAAAAAAGAGACTGTCCAAAAGTACTGTTTTTCTTTTTTGAATTTTTTCTTACTTTTTCTTTTCTGTTCACATTTATTCAAATCTTGTGATGAGAAGAGGGAATTCCAAGAAAGGGTCGCATTGATGAGTCAACCCTTTCTGAGTGGGGATAGAATACATATAACTGAGTTTCATCCTCATTGCCAACCCAACCCCCAACCACCTCCCAACCCCCACCCCACCCAGGGCTGGTAAGTGTGAGATTTTGCTCCAACTGCAAAGGGAGGCCCCCTCTCCTGTCAGACCTGAGCTGCATTGGGAATGCGAAGGCCCAGGGCTGAAAGCGCCTTTCATGACACTACGGACCTGGAGTCTCTTTGGCCCTGACTGACAAGAGCATCCACACCCCAGAGGGCAGCACCTTCTCCCTGGCACCGCCATTTGGCTCAGCTGCAAAGATGAAAGAACCGAGCCTCAAAGAACGTACAGTGTTCCCCTGTGGGACGGAAGCCCATGCTGACCACATGAAAAGTACCATTTCTTTCTGACCGGCAGTCCACTGGCTCTGCAGGCTGGAACCTGATGCTACAGCTAGGGGCTGCACGTTGGACTGGAGTGCAGCAGAAAGGGTGTGGAGCACTTCCTTAGCACTCACCACCATGCTGGCGGGCTCCAAAGATAAACAGTGCGCCCATTCCCAGAAGCAGTTGGGGTTTGTTGCAACATCTCACAGACAGTAATCTCGGGGGAAAGTTGCAGCAGTTCTTCCAGTTTCCTTCTCCCAGAGCAGGCGTGCTTGCTTTTATAAAAGCAAAGTGACTAATACGCAAACTTTACACACCTGCATGGGGCTGTCACTTAGGTTACTTTGCCCATGCTCCTTGAGGGAGCTGTTTTTATCTGTGCTGAGAAGGGTCTGATCAAAAGGAAAAAGCTTCAGCCCTAGCTGGTTTTGCTCAGTGGATAGAGCATCAGCCTGCGGACTGAAGGGTCCCAGGTTTGATTCCGGTCAAGGGCACATGCCTGGGTTGCAGGCTCAATCCCCAATATGGGGTGTGTAGGAGGCAGCCGATCAATGATTATCTCTCATTGATGTTTCTATCTCTCCCTCTCCTTTTCTCTCTGAAATCAATAGAAATATACTTTTTTTTCAAAAGGAAAGGAAAAAGCTTTAGCTATCACTGCAAAAGTCAATCTGCCTCTGAGAGTCTTTTTTATTTTATTTTATTTTAAAATTTATTTTTAGAGGAAGTGCAAAGGAGAGGGGGAGAGAGAGAAACATCCATCAGCTGCCTCTTGCACACCCTCTCCTGGGGATCAAGTCTGAAACCCAGGCGTGTGCCCTCACCAGGAATTGAACCCTCAATCTTTTGGTGCATGGGGCCACACTCAACTAACTGAGCCATACCAGCCAGGGCTCTGAGAGTCTTTCTTAAAAGTCAGTCACAGCAGAAGTGAGCCTGGCAGAGAAGGTGTGGCCAGACACCAGGCACATGGGCACATGGGTAAAGTAAGGAGTAGAATTACCTTCGATCTGACTCCTTGCCCACTGATCTTTCTATTTGACCTTATCCCCTCACCCCCTTCCCTGGACTTTGGTGGGTTTTCCAATATATAAGGCCTTCCAAAGGCTGTGATTCAGTCACTAGAACTAAGGAGATGGTTAGAAGAATTGAGAGCCTTAAAACAAAGCCCACACCAGTAGGTGAGGCTCCAAGCTGCTGAGTTGCCCAATTTCCTTATCCTCACTAGGAGTGCAGCCAGGCTCTATGCCAGGAGTGTGAGCTGAGAACACACTCCCATAGAGCTAAGAGGAGTCTGGGCAGAAAAATCTTACCTGTGTGGAAATGTTATTTGTTAAGAAGCTCATGCCAAGCAAATGCCCCTAGAAAAATCCTTTAAAATGTAGTCATCATAGCAATGACAACACCAACAGAAAAGCCCAGCATATTCACATAGCATATTCTGGCTTTCAACACTCTTACATATATTATTCCACATTATCCTCACATCTCCATTTTATAGATAGGGAAAGAAATATCCTCAAAAGCCTGAAGTCGCTTTGCCCAATGTTGCACAAGTGATTATTGCATTTCCATTGAAAGATTTTTGTGATGTGCTCAGAAAAAGAGAGAAAAAAATAACAAAGAAAATAGAATAATGCCATTTGCCTCAGTTTGCCAAGTTTTATGCTATGTACTAGGGATACCAAGAAGCATAAAATGCAATCTTGCCCTTAGTTGGTTGCAGTAGACTTGGTAAATTTAGACATATGCATTAACAAATTCTAGAGTTTTGAGGAAAGAACCTGTCATGTCAATAAAATTAAAAATATCCTCTTCAATCCAGCAAACCCACTCCTAGAAATCTATCCCATAGAAATAAAGTGGCCAATATCTTGAAATAGATACATAAGGATCTTTAATGCAGTGTTGCAGAAGTCCATAGATAAGACGAATGCCCATTATGAGAAGATAAGATGTTTGGAATTTGCTTCAAAATATTTCAAGGGGGTGGAGACAATGAAGTGGATGGGGGGAGAGAGGGGCTCGGAACCAAACCAAAGTAGGCCCTGAATTGATCATCATGAAAACTGTGTAATGGTATCTATTATTCTAGTCTTCCTACATTTGCATATGCTTAAAAATTTCCACAATAAAAAAATTTAAACGAGTGCCTATCAATAGAATGGTTGACTAAGCAATGGTATGTCCTCGCCATAGAATACATGCAGCCATATAAAGAATGAATTGAAGCTGTATATCTGGAGTTAGATGAACTTCCATAAGGTGTTTTAAGCAAGAAAATCAGGCACATGTGTAACACTGATTTCATTCTTGTATAAGAAATAATGAGCAAAAATGCTCTGCATTTTATGTATGTATGTGGATTTGAATCTGACTATATGTGTTATAAGAATGTAGAATAAATACCAGATGGACCTGGATTATGGGGCCACAGTAGTCATAGGGTTATGTGGATAAAAAGAACATAAAGAAAGAGACGGAGGGAGTCAACTAAAAAAGAAAAACCAACTAAAAAATATACCATCTGCTCCCACTGACAGTGCATTGTGCCATTTTTTAAAACTCTATTTTGCTGGTTCCTCTTCCTTCAGAATCACCTAAAAACTCTTCAACAAAACATTCACTGCTCCTTGGCAGAGAAGGGCAGGAGGAACTGGTTTTCTTCGGTTAGTCCTCAAAAGCCCAAATCTCCTAGATCTCTGTCTCTTCTCCCAATCTTTGCCTGGGATCTGTGGCTAGAATTCCTGTGGTTGCCTTAAGAAAACCATTTTCATTTTTAATGTTACAAAATTTTACTGTGTGCCTTCTATATTCTAGGACTGGGCTGCTCTTGCCTAAATTATATATGGCTCTTCTTGTGTCTGTCTCCCAATAACTGAGGACATGCCAGGGAAAAGTCTGTGTATGTAAGAAGACAGAGGAGGCCAATGTGGCCAAAGAGTATTGAAACAACCACTAGATTCCAGTAGAGTTGGAACTATGGGAGAAGTTGGAACTATGTCTCAAGACCACCTCCAACCTGCAGTGTAAGGTTTGGCATTTGATGAGTGAGTTTGAAATAGAAATTGGACATAGGGAAGTTGGCATCCAAAGAAATTGACACAATGCACTTTTTGCCTATATGGTGCCCATTGAGCTATTACAACAGATTGCTACAATCATTAGCACATGTCAGCAAATATTTACACAAATGAACATTAAGGCTATCTTGATGGTTAAGGGAAGAAGGATTGAGATGATTAAAAAGGAGGTGATAATTGTGGGAGCTTTATTCTGGCAAAGGCTTAAAGAGTGTTGAGCTCCTAAGAAGCCATTAACCTTTACAGAGGCATTGAGAATGTTTTCTCTGAAGGTGAAGAGGAGGGCAAGATGTTTGGGATAGTGGGCCCTGAGTTTCTCAGGCAAAAAGGAGAGTGTGGGCAAGCTTATTCTGAATTTGCCTCCCCCCATCACCTTTGCTGGACTGGGGGCATTCTCTGTTGGGAGGGCCACAGACTTTTGGAAATGGGAGAGAGGGTGGTCTTTGGGGAGAAACAGAAGGATAGCCAGGAATTCCTGCAGGACCAGAAACGTCCTCACTTCTTTCTTCCTATCTACCCTCTTCCTTGGCAATATTGTCAAAGGTAAAGATGGGGGAGTGTTTTCACCTATTTTAGTTTCAGGGACATCACCTGTGGTGTCTTGTCCCATCATCAGGTACTGACTGGGCCCCTTGCCAGGTTTTGGTGGGGAGACTGGAGAAGTTCTGCTTGTTCTGGGAGCTCTTCATCTGCCTGCAGTATGTCTTCTCTTAGGATTTCAGGAATTAAAGCCTTTGAATGTATTTGCTTCTATAAAACGATAGAGACAAAACTCAAACTGATTCACACAAAACTAATAAGATTATATAAAATACTAAACAATTATTTTTCTTTATGTACTTTCCAAAAGATTCACTTTAAAAGAGGTTGTTTTTTTTTCTTAAAGTAAATTTGTCATTGCATTAAACTAGAAATGAATTTTGGGGGAAAAGAAAGTTCTGATTTCAAATAGAAATTCACAGAGTAGTTTATGATGATGGTGATGATGATGATTTAGTAAACATGACTAGCACACTCTGTGAAATGGTGCTGTTATTATTCCCACTTGGTAGACGTAGAAAGAAAGGTGAAGTGACTTATCTTAGATAAAATTGGCTAGTTAAGTGGTAGAACTAAGATTCTAATTTCAACTTATCTGATTCTGAGCCAAAATGCTTACTCATGTGTGATAAATTGTTTGGTATAATATTATTTATATAAAGAAATATAAGGCAGGATACAAAATTATATATAGGGTACAATATCAATAGTGAAAAATTATACATAGGAAAAAACACTAGAAAGAAATATTGTCCCTAGATCATGGATTCTGGGTGATTTTTATATTTTCACTAGAGGCCCAATGCACGAAATTCGTGCAAAAGTAGGCCTTCCTTCCCCTGGCTGCCAGCACCAGCTTCCCTCTGGCACCTAGGACCCGGGCTTCCCTCCAGCCACCAGCAGGCACCCGGGATTGGGACAGTCAGAAAGCAGTAAAAATAGGATTAACAAATCCTGGTTTCCCAATATGCCCTCTGTGACTGTGAACGGTACTTTACAGGTACTTTAAAAAGTGCCGAGTGCTGTGAATTTCATATCCTATGTTCTAGGTATTTTAATTCTAAGAAGGTATTCTAACTCTACATTTGATTTTTTTAATATCCTGGTTAATATGTAAGCTCATATTTAATTTATGTTCAGTAAAAGCCTAGGCTTTTTCCACATGTACTGCTGAAAAAAACAAGATTCCCCTATGCTCTTCTTCTTCACATTTATTTATTACATTTAAAATGTTTTTCTTGTTATATACAACCTTATTAGTCATGGTACAAAATACAATTCCACTTTAAAATTTTTTGAATCTTAATTTCTTTAGCATTTACAATAGCTGCATATTTAATGATTTTTAAATAGCTGCATACTTAATGATTTTTAACTTTCTACATAGTCATCAAAGTCATCAATTAAAATACAGGACAGGGCTAACACTGAGTCATGTGGAGGTTGCTTGATCCTCCCCCATGTGGGACAGTAATTCACATATCAGCTTCCTTTTTGTATAATAAGTCAACAGTAATGAGCGCTTCTAAGTGTATTACCATCCAATCCATATTTATTTCCAGATATTTCCATAATAATCTCAAAATATTAGGAGAGTTCTCTCAAATGTGTTGTTGAAATCAAGGTAAACCATCTCTACAGTACCACTTATTCGCCAACCTCTTAATCTGCTTAGAAAAGGAAATTACTACACCCATAACATAAATTCTTCACTTATTCAACAAGGTGTATTGAGGGTCTCCTATGTGACACATTGTGTAGACCCTGGGGATAGAAGAGTGAAGCTTGCAATGGAGTAAGGTGTCGGCAGGAGATCCAGTTGGGAACTGGATTCCCCACAGAGACAGGTGTTGGGATGAGGTCTCCGCCCCTGGGGTTCCAAGCCTGGAGCTTCCTGACCAGAGGCAGCTACCTGTCTTTGTCCCAGTGCTCCCACTGGCTGAAAGCTTCCTCCCAACCTGCCTCTGTGTCTGGATCCATAACACTTCTGGGTGGGCAGGCATGCTGAAGCGCTCTCCTTCCTACTCAGTATCTGGATCGCCCTCTCCAGGCCCCTGTTGCTCAGTCTGTGTCTAGGAGACTGGCAGCTTCCTTGGCAGCCTACATGGCACTTTGTCACAGGAAGCATATAATTAACGTTGTTTATCTGAAGGAAGGAAAAGCACTTGGGCTTCTATGAAGTTCTCTGAATCTGCTTTCCGAGAGACCAGGGCACAAATCTTTCCCTTCCCAACATATACCTCCATGGTGGGCACAAAAACTAAGCCTTCCCCACGCCTTTCCCTTCCTGGTTAATTAGCTACCCATCCAGTTTATCAGGGAAAGAAAAGTGACATTGGAGCCATCCTTGGTTTTTCTCTTTTTAGTACCTGCCACATTCAGTTCTCCAAGTTCTACCCATTCTCCCTCCAAATATCTTGAGCCTGATTATTTCTTAACATTCCTATTGCTGCCAGCATCCTTTCTCTCTTAGTCTCTGTAACAGCCTCCATCGTGGTCTCCCCACTTCCACTTCCCCCCACCCCCTCCGTTCTCTGCTCAGCAGCCAGAGCAGCCCTTTGCAAACATCTACTAGCTCAGGGCCTCTGCTGCTCAAACCCTCACTGCTTTCCTGAAACCCTTAGAATGAAATCTCAACTCCTTTTTATGGTATAATTTATTTTGGGTCATTTCAGGAGGAAAAAGTTGTGCCATTTCATTTCATGACACAAATGCCACTGAACTTAAGAACAGCAGAGGACGATGTGTTCCATGAGCTGGTGATAACTGGGAGATGGGGCTAGTTTTCCTGTCACCTGAATCTGATGAGAGGGAGGTGATATATCCCTGCTGTTTGGACCTTCATCTAGGTGGCACACACAGCAGCCCCCTGCTTGCACATCCCCTTGCCTGAGGTTGAGATACCTGTTGGATGCTCAGGGCTGCTGACTTGACTGGGATCTCACTGTGAGCTTGTGAGCTGACAATGGGGTTCGGATGAGAAATGGGCTTTACTGCATTGGATGATCCCTAGGGCTGCGTGGCTTAAAACAGTAGAAATTTTTGTCTCACAGTTGAAGAGTCTGAAAGTGAAAGGTCAAAGTATCAGCAGGTTTCTTCTGAAGCTGTGGGGGAACCTGTTCCCTGCCTCTCTACTAGCTGCTGGTGTTGGCTGGCAATGTTTGGCATTTTTTGGCTTATTCATGCATCACCCAGGTCTCTGCCTTCATGTTTACCTGGTGGTCTCTCTGTGTAGCTGTGCCTCCAAATTCCCCCTTTTTATAAGGACACTGGTCATTTTAATGATAAGAATCATTCGTACTCTTTTCTGTCCACTGGCTCATATACACGAGAGAAAGAGAACCCACAGGATGCACCAGACAGGACACCCAGTAATCCTTTCATTGTTGTTGTTCGTTTTAATTTCAAAGCATTTCAACAACTTTTCTTGACAGAAGCTAATCTTGAACAACAAAACCTTCTTGCTTTCTGCTGCTTTTTAAACAAAGAAATTGTCAGCAAAATTAAACTCATAAAGCTCTCATTTATGAAGCTGTTAAAAATAAATATGTTAAAATCAGGCCAGCATCTCAAGCTGAAGGAACAAAAATAATCATTAAAAAGGTGGGGATGCCTGGCCAGCATAGCTTAGTGGTTGAGTGTTGACCTATGAACCAGGAGGTCACAGCTCCATTCCCAGTCAGGGCATATGCCTGGGTTGTGGGCTTGATCCCTAGTGTGGGGTGTGCAGGAGGCAGCTGATCAATGATTCTCTCTCATTATTAATGTTTCTATCTCTCTCCCTTCCTCTCTGAAATCAATAAAAAAAAATTTTAAATAAAGGTGGGGACATACTGAGAAAAAAACTCTCTATAGACATCTGCTGATGTCGGAATCCCTGCTGGTAGTCAACCTCTCTTTTAAAAAACCACAGCAAAAAGACAGCCTTACTCCTCGTCATCTCATGAATCTCACCCACTTCCATGCTCCTGAAGTGAGAACTAGCCCATGAAGAAGAGCCTTGTCTTCGCTCCCCTCTAGGATTTCCTCTGGCCTAACTCCACACTGTAACTTAAGAGTTTATGTCCATCTCCTTCCTGTAGCTGTGAGTTCCAGGAAGGCAGATGCTTTGTCATGCGCATTTCTGTATCCATTGCACCATCTTAATGTCCTGCAAACCTCTTTTTATTGAATCGAGTTGAATTGAACTGAACTAAATTCCTCTCTTAGGTCCCAGCCTATAAGAATCAGTAGCACTGCTAAAGTGGCCCAGCCCTTTAGCTTCGTTGCAAACTCAGCTTTCTTTCAATTACTATCACTTAACAGGCAATTATATAACAGCTCAACCAGAGAGGGTCAATTGTTTTCCTTTGACTCCACTGCAGCATATAAGTTTGGAAAGCCACAGAGGTACCATTTAGTGGAACAAAGGCCTGCACAATTAATCTTATTTCCAACTACTAATTACGTATTAGTGCTAAATAACAATTCTCTCTTCTCCTTTGGTATAAGTGGGTATTGGATCTTTAGTGCCTCTATAGAGGTCACCCTTCCCATCACAGAGGCTGAAAACTTTGTGGGAAAGAAACCCACGAATGGATGGGGTAGAGTCCTCATAGTCTAATAATGTTAATAATTACCAACAGTTGCAAAGTACTTGGTGGTTTGCAAAGTACTACTCATACACATCCTCTGTTAATTCCTACAGTCTTTCTGTGCGAGGTAGATCATCATTCCCATTTTGAACAGGAGGATAACGTAGGTCAAGGAGGTGAAGCTAATTGGATAGAGACAGGGTTTAGACCCAGATCATCCAACTCCAGAACAAATTATCTTATCCCTACCTCACTCCTCTCTGAGGAGGATGAAAACATAGATACTCAGAGTCACGGATACTCAAGGTAAAAAGGTATCTGATAAGCTCTTTATTTTGGATACTGTTGAGTGCAAAAAAGTCCTTGGGATATTCTCCTTATTTTATGTTCTTTCCATGTTATCTACAGAAAAGCAAAATGGGGGAAAACTCCACATTTATTAACTGTATGCCCTTGGACAAGTCCCTTAATCACTCTTGCCTCAGTTTCTTCCTCTGTGGAATAGGGATGGTAAGCAGTTTCCATATTGAAGGATTTGTAAGACCTCAGTGAGTTAACACATATAGTGCATTTAAAATGCCTTACACATAATAACCCAGTAAATGTCAGTTGACATTAGATATTGCCCTTATACCAAATAAGCAATATGATAGAAATTACAATAACACAATAAGAATGGCTCATTCACATATATGACATTTCTTCCATAACTCCTCCCCCCCAACCATCATCAAACATCAGTTAATATAAACACATTGCAATAAAGTAAATGGGTAGAAATATTTACGATTTCTGTTTGAGAGAATGGAGAGGTGGCATGCTTGACTAGAACCTTAACATGTCCCAATAACAGAACTGGGACTAAAGGTAAAAGACCCTTTTCTTCATGAATGTTTTTAAGAAAACTTAAAAATAATACCCTCCTGTATTGCCCTCAAAGGGAAGCTGTGGTGTCCATTTATCATTTGTATCTTGTAATCCTCCCCCTTCTCTCCAGCTAGAGACCATATGTCAGGGCGTACACGTGTTTTAACTCAGCCAGATGGGTGAGGCATAAGGGCGGTAATCAGTTCCCTCCCTCAACAATGCCCCATTTTTTCATTTGTCCAGCAATCATGGATTAATGATGAGTCTTGTCTCCTCAACAGGTGGTACCTGTGATCACATGATCATATCAGATCAACCTCTAAAATCAGTCAGATAGACAGTCTACCCAGCATATCTAGTATAAATGTTCATCAGCTGTGTGTGCAAGGGGGTAGGGCAGGTGTGGTCTTTACCCTCTGTCCTTTGACTTGGTATTTCTGTGTCTGGTATCTGTTGACAGAGTTGATGAGACATTTCTAAGTGGCCCCATTCTGGAATGTCAACCTAAATTAGACCATGATAGGTCTGACATTCAGGATTTGTCTGCTTCCAAGTGGAAAAATGACATGGTCCCATTGCTCCTCATTACTTTCATGGAGGCACTGGCACTGAACAGTGTGATTGAGTGCTTATTATGTCAGGCATTTTAAATATAATTTCAATTTCAAGCATTCTTGTGGCCAGTCACAGGAATTATGACAGCATCAAAACATCTAACTTTCACCCTGCCCCTTATATATCAAATTGGCATACAAATCCTTTTGCAAACTATGTGTTCTGATTTGAGATTCAGAAACTAAGTCACCTTAGTTTAAGGCATAAAGACTAGGAATATCTAGTTGAGTCTCAATGTAAAGAGAAAGCATATTATTTGTTGGCCATGGCACTGTCAGGAAAGCCAACGCCCAGGAACAATGGCTTGACATCTGAGCTGGATCAGCTGCCTTTCTCCTGGAGAACCACCTGTATTTGAAGGACTGATGGACTATGATCATTTGAGTTGGGAATTTGGTAGATATGTTTGGTAGATAAGCCTATTATTCCTTCAAGGAAAACAACTGACTTTTTAAAAAAATCAGTATCAAGCCAAAACTGGTTTGGCTCAGTGGATAGAGCGTCGGTCTGCGGACTGAGGGGTCCCGGGTTCGGTTCCGGTCAAGGGCGTGTACCTTGGTTGCGGGCACATCCTCAGTGGGGGGGGTGCAGGAGGCAGCTGGTCGATGTTTCTCTCTCATCAATGTTTCTGGCTTTCTATCCCTCTCCCTTTCTCTCTGTAAAAATCAATAAAATATATTTTAAAAAATCAGTATCAAAATTTGAGCTGCGAAATGTAAGTTAGAATTTTGGAAAACTTGTACTTGCAGCTCTGTGACTTACGTAAATGTGAGACAAACACTGGGACCCTTGAGTTCCACTGAGAGGCCCAAGGGGATGGAAATAAGAGTGATGAGAAACACCTTTCTAGAGAGTGTTTCTCAACAGAAAGAAAAGGCAGAGAGTGAAGGAGATTAGAGATGAGGAGTCAGAAGTGAGAGAAGAACCAAAAAAGCATCATGGAAGGCAAGAGACAGGAAATTAGTAAAGCTCATGGCAAGAGCGAGAGGGAGAACAAGACTGGGGTATACGTTAAGACGTGCAGTGGGAGGGTGAGGCGAGCTATGAGTGGAGACCCAAGGGAGCCAGAAAGGAAGCAGTTAAGTGTGAGCTATTTCTTGAGAAATATTGAAACATTTGGCTGTTGCATCCAAAAGACAATCAGGACGATGGCCTGTGGAAGAAGCAAGATCAAGGGCGATGCTTGTTTGTCTTTGTTGGTTGTAGATTAGGTAAGACCAAGAGCTGAGAACAGACTTCATGTCTTCTCACTATGGAGACTTGATTCTTATTGGCTTTCAGAGCTATGTCTCTTGCTTCTAATGTTTCAAACAAATTTTATGAAACCTCTTATTTCAAGTTTTGAATTTAATTAATATATTAACCTTCCACTTCTCAGATGCATTCTGAGGAGATAATACTAAATGCAGTCCAAGGTCAGAAGGACAAAATGTGTGATCCAACCAAACCTGAACTTGCTTCTGCTGTAAGGCTCCCTCAGCAAGGGGGTTGCTTGAGATCAAAATTAGACATAGTTGAGGCTTGGATATAAAGCATAAATACCTTCCAAAAGCGGTTTTATAAACCAAATTTTAAAAATTTATTTGAGAGAGAGAGACAGAGAGAGAGAGGGAGGGAGAGGAGGAGAGAGAAACATCAATAAGGACCGGTTGTCTCCCATACCAGGTGATCGAACCCACAACCTGGGTATGTGCCCTGACCAGGACCTACAACCTTTCGCTGTCTGGGAGGATACTCCAACAACTGAATCACACCAGCCAGGGCACCTTCCCGAAGCTGTGATTGCTAATGTATATTCTCTTTGAAAATCTCAACTTAGCTTTCTCAAATGGACCCTTAGAAGTGGTTTCATGGGTGCTTCCCAAACCATTTGTACTGAAGAATCAGGATCTTAAAATCTGCAATCCATCATGGACTGATACTTTCATAAAATGCAATAAAAATGAGTAATTGGAAAAATAAAACTAAAGTTACATATAATATAGTCCAATTTTACTATTAGATTCAACAAACAGAGAATTGAATTTCAATAAATATATAATCAGAACTACAATAACAGGAAATAATCACCAGAAAAAAATCACCAGAATCACACACATTGAAATAGTGCATATATGTCATTAACATAGAAAATAATTATTACACTTGTAAATTTTGCCATTCTGTCATTATAACTAAACAATGTAAACAAATAAAAATTATGAATAAAATAGCAATTACCCATATTAAACTTCTATATTCAGACTTTGAGAAACTACTATAACAGTATAAATATTTGAATATTGTATTTCAAAAAAAAGAGCTTGCTTCTTCCTTTAACTTATTTACTCTAGTTTAGATTGATGACACATTACACAAAGAGGATAATATATACCTAAGCCCTTTCTACATTTTGTTTTAATAACACTCATAATAAAGAAATCAGTCTCCCAGAGGTCTGTTGACAGTATGGGAGAAGAGATTTAAAGCAATTTCAGGGAACACATGATATTTGTTTTTAACCTTTATACAAAATTAAGCAGGTAGCATTATATTTTCATAATTGACCTTCAATCCTTCAACAGTTGCCAATTCCAACAAAATATCCACATATTTGAGGTTAAATTTAAATCATCTTTTGATAAAAGAAATGGATTCTAAATCTATGAAGTGCCTTTGTATGTGTGTTCACTTTCTAATTTGACAAGGATTCATTGATAACTTTCCATAGATGTGCAGTAATGAGATCATCACTTCCCTGATCATTGTTGTTACATTATGGAACCTGCCCCAATAATCTGTAGAATCTCAGTTCTCCCAAGCTCCTCACTTTCTTAATGCCCTTAGATCTTTATTTGCCATTGAAAAATTATACACTGCATTCCCTCCTGACATTAAAATTATCACAATATCAAACAAATAAACAAGTCCGGTTATCTAATTCACATCTTTTAAAAGTTGACCCAAATGGCTTCTAATCTTTCAAAGACACTAAGAGTTCATGTTTATAATCTTACATTTTCTAAGATTTGTATACACTTTTGAGTTACTGCTGATAAAATGACCACTGAATATTGCATGCTGCAATGTCGTCTTTTTGCATGAGACTGGTATACAGCCTGCCCACACTCTGTTCAACAAGCAGGTCCACTGGGTATTGCAATAATGTCAAAGTTCTAGAAGAGTTGCTAAAGGTTTGCATTCAATTTTTACAATTAGCTTAGCACAAACAAATCACTAAGAGTTCACCAACCAGCATGTATAGCACTGGTTTAGACATCAAAACTTCCTTATACTCCTTTGACCATCTTTCTCTTTGACCATCTCTCTCTTTCCAAAGCTCAACCCTCTCATCATCTTCTCTGTCTCACAACCTACTTTTCTAATATTTGTTTCCTCTCGGCAAGTCCAACTATGTACCTCCTTAGTAAACACACCTGATACCTTCAGCTATTCATAAGTGTTCTATTTCCCCCAGCTCAGCAAAGCAGAAGTGCCTTCCTCTGGGCCTACTGTTCTGTTCAGGGAGGCGGGTGGGAGGGTGAAGAGTTGGAGTATGTTGTGGTAGATGGGAATGGATTATGTGGCTTGGAGAGGGTGTAGACGATAGATACACGTAATTATAATTTGGTATTTCTGTTCTTATAACAACACTGCCATAGAACAAAAGTAAAAACAAACTCAGAAAGAGTTAGATAACAGGTAAATGAGAATATATCTTGATGGAATAGTAGTTAGCCATTAAAATAAAAAGTGCCTAGTAAAACTACAGTGTTTGCTTTTGGCTGGTGATCTTTCTACTTTGCTTATATATATTCAATATTTTAAAAAATAATGAGTATATATTTATACTTAAAAGCTGTATTTTTTAATATAAAATATTTTTAAATTCAATAAACATTTTGAATGCTAACCATATGCTATGTGATATGCTAGGAAAGTCACAGACCGATAGAACTGGATGGCTTATGTTTTCCAAGGATAATATCAATGATTGACAATGAACCCTTTGCAGAAGTTAAGGGGGGAAATCATCAAGATTCAAAGAGAAGAATAAGCCAAAGATATGGTCAGGCCATTCATAAAAGAAGAAATAATCTTCAAATTCACAGAGCGAAAAAAATGTCCATCTTTAGTAACCTGAGAGATGCCAATTTTAAGCAACTAGAGGTGCCATTTTTTTCATCTCTAAGTTACTGGAGATGTCAAGCAGTGCTATCACATAATGCTGTAGAGAGCAGGTGCGGCTGCTCCCCATGGAGACGGAGGGTGGCGGTGTCAACTGGAACACATGTTTACACTTCAGAACCTCTTCAGATTTCCACAAATATTTACTAAATGCCCCTTTATTCTTTGTCATGGAATGGAATTTGCACCCACTACCATTCCAATCATTAACTAAATAAATGTATCTGATCTCCAGCAAGTTGACTTTCCGTATTCCACATGCTTCCTGTCACAGACTTGATGCAATGATGCAATTTGAAATGATGTCAAGAGAGTTTGGCATCTTTTATTTCCTCTATTTGTCATCAAATCTAGAGCAGGTCAGAAAGGTGGTCAGAGAATTCTGTCAAAAATGCCTTACCATAATCTGGGGACTAGGCACACACATCATGGTGACTAAAGTTGTCAGTTAAACATTGCCCAATATCTCCTTTGAAGTTCTTGCAAAACTGGAAAGCCCCAGTTTCTGTGAAGAAATTAAAAGTAGCAATAGAGGCATCTTTCAGCCAAAGCATTTAAGAAAGTCATTTCTGGAATTTTGGCTTTCCTCTTGGAAGATGATTTGAGACATCTTACAAATAACTTTGTAAATTCTGCCCTCTACTGTTCATTATTGTAAATGCAGCCAATAGCCATAGATTTTTGTTCAACACAAGATCCTATATGTTTTTACTGAGTAGCTTCAAACGTGACAGGCAATGAGTGGATGCTTTACATGCTTGACCCATTGAATACTTACTACAGGCGTATGAGATAAGTAAAGTGTTATTATTCCTCTTTCACATTCAAGGGAAAATGCTCAGAGAGGTCATGTATCCTTGCTGAGGACACACAGCTGATAAGTCAAGTTCCTGAATTGTAACTCTGATATATGAAATGCTAAACCTCATGTTGTTGTTTTTTTAAAATATCACATTGCCTCCAACTTGGTTATAATATTACAATTTATTTAGCAGATAGATACATCCATATACTTATTGATATCCATGATCATTTCAGACACATTCAAACACAAAATTGATTACAACCCATACTAAGGAGAAGACAACCATTCAAATGCTAACTCAAGGAAGCGTTCAAATGATGTGAACGTGCTTTCTAGTCACATATACTTCTCCCTGGTCAAGTACACGGTCAGGCCACAGCATCTAAGGGCTCCCAGTGAAATGCATTTCAGGGCTGGTGCCATTTCTGAGGATTATATGGCTCCACAGGGTGTGGATGCTTAAGTACTGGGAACTGGTATTGCTGGAGGAGTTCAGCACAGCTGGGGAAGACAAAAACCAAGCAATCTCACTCCAGGCAATTTGTTTCCAGCTGCTCCTAGATTGTCAAAGGAGAACTGGAGACATCTGACAGAGTGACTTCCAGGCCACCACTCTGCACAGGGGGCGGTTAACCATTTGAGAGATGTGTGCCTGCCACTGAGAGTCCAGTGGGTTCCCCAAATGATTTACTCCAGCCCCACTGGGCTGTCAAACAGAGCAGCTTGGAGGTCTCCTCGAAAGGGAAGGAGAGAGTGAAGAGCAGGGGCAGCTTTTATGCAATGTAGGAACCACGAGGTTCCTGCATTGCATTGCTGTAAAATGGGTGGGGAACCTTTTATTTGCCAAGGGACATTTGAATATTTATAACATCATTCATGGGCCATACAACATTATCAACTTAAATGTTAGCCTGCTATATTTGGTCAAACATTTGATTAACTTACCCCTAATGCCTTTGCAGGTCCAGACCAAATGATTTTGCAGTCCTTATACCACCCATAGGCCGGATGTTCCCCACCCCTGGTCTAATAGAGCACATGGATTACATGTGTTCACCTAGTAAAGAAGGACATTTCATTGTCTTTGGTACGTCTAGGCCTGAAGGAATTAAGGGAAGGAGGAGAGTCCCAGGACCCAGAGACAAAAGCTGCAGAAAAGGCACATGGGACTGGAGCTCTGCAGCCCAGGGACATAGCCAGTTCATGTTTGTTTGTTTGTTTGTTTGCTAAATGTCCTCCTGTTTGATTCTGCTCAGGCAAGCCTCCACTTTTATAGCCTGATATGTCTGTTAAGGTGTGTCCCTAAAAAAAGGCAGTTTTCACCATTCATGAATTTCTGCCATCTTTGTAGGTTAACGAGCTCAAACTGCAGCAATATTTCTTTTTCTACCCATGACAGATAAAAGTTGTTAACATGATGACTAGCACATAATAAAGATCTAATAAATAAGGAAGGAAGAGTTGAGATCAGGAAACTGGGAAAATGAGACTAAAGATCTGGAGCCAGGTGCAACCACTATGGAAACAGTAAGTGAAATACGTCAGACAAAGATAAATACTGTGTACGCTCATATATGGACTCTAAAACAAACAAAAAACACACCAAACTCCTAGAAAAAGAGTTCTGACGTGATTACCAGAGGTGGGGAAAGGAGGAATTAGAGAAAAATGCTCCAAAGGTACAAAGCGCCGGTTACAAGCTAAGGACTAGGGATGTGATGTACCACACGATGACTGTAGCTAACACTGCTGTATGGTCCATATGAACGTTGTTAGAGAGTAACTCCTAAGAGTTCTCATCACAAGGAGAATTTTCTTTCCCTTTTTCTTTTAATTGCGTCTATATGAGAAGGTGGGTGTTAGCTGAACCTATTGTTATCATTTCACAATATATGTAGATCAAACCATCATGCTTATATAGTGATGCATGTCGATTGTTTCTCAATAAAACTAAAAATATAAATAAGAAGAAAAAAATATCTGAAGCTTAAGAATGGAAGGAACCAGGCTATAAAGAGGAGGGGTTAGTAAGCAATATTACTAGTCTCCACCTCCCCTGAAATCCAGGAAAAAGTAAACAAGTGACTCCTTTTGTCCCTCTTTCTGTGTTGACTGGGGGAGAGGAGATCTCAGGAACTGTGTGACTCTGCAGCTAGTGCTTAAAACTGCCTGAACCTGGAAAGGCACAGCCTATATGCACTACTTTACATGCACAGTGTGTGCAAGCAGCAGCGATCCACATCTCCCCCTGCTCAGCCCTTCCTGTTCTCAGGCTTGATTGGCTAAATTGGGAAAAAGACTCTGGGAGGGATTTGCTAGTGCACACCAGCATCCAGAGTCCCCTCTACCTCCCGAGCCTGTGCCTAAACTATGCTTCCCTTGCAGTTAAGTGGCGACTTGTGACTTGGGCTCTGGACAATGGAATCCAAGCAGAAGTGATGGAGACCACTTACACATCTGACCCATAAAAACTTCCCTACGTGATACAGTGGTCACTCCTTATTCACGGGGGATGCATTCTTCGACCCCCAGTGGATGTCTGAATCCATGGATAGTACTGAACCTCTGTATACTATGTTTTTCCTATACACACATACCTATGATAAAGTTTAATTTGTACATTAGGTACAGTAAGAGACATCAACAATAAGTAATAATAAAAAAAAAAGTATAACAATATACCATAATAAAAGTTATGTGGATGTAGTTTCTCTCTCTCTCAAAATATCTTATTGTGCTGTATCGCCCTCCTTGCGATGATGTGAGATGATACAACGCCTATGGGATGTGATGAAGGGAGGTGAATGAATGAGAGAGGCATGGTGAGGTAGCCTTAGGCTATTGATGATACAGAACAAGCTCTTTAGGCTTCTCTCTGGCCTATCCGAATTGCAAGCATCACTATTCTTATGCCTTGAGGCCATTACATAAAATAAGACTTATTTGAACACAAGCACTGTGGTGCGGGGGATAGTCAATCTGACATCCCAGTGGCCTACTAGGTGACTAGAGCGGAAGGGTCTCGCGTGGATACGCGGGACAATGAGATGTTCACATCCGGGGCCCGACGGAGCAAGGCTCGCGAGATTTCACCATGCTCCTCAGAACAGTGAGCACCTTCAAGCTTACGGTTTATTTCTGGAATTTTCCATTTAATATTTTGGAACTGTGGCTGACCACAGGTAACTGAGACTGCAGGAAATAGAATGTGGAAGAAGGGGGGGCACCATACTCACTCGCTTTCTCCATCTGCCGGTTGCATGGCGCCCGGCGACGGCCCCCAGCAGCGTGAAGCCTCAGGAAGAAGTAGCCTGAGGTACTTGGAGGTCAGCCCGCAGGCCCGGCCCGTCGCTCAGTAAGAAACACACTTCCGCCGTATGTTTCAAGTGGGGCTCTTTGTGGCCGCAGCCTGCCTGTCCTGACCAATTCTGAGACGGCGGCTACTCTGTGTCTTTCCTGATCTTGGAATCTCTCTCCCGCTCTCTCGGGCCGTTTCTCCTCACACAGCTATTGGGGGGCCAACGTCTCCCCTGTCGGTGTCAGCTTGACTTGGAAGAACTCCAGGGTCTCTGATGACTTCTCCCTTTCCCTTCTGTCACGTTCAAGCAGAAAACCGAGGGGTTAGGTGAGAGGCGCGTGGAACTCCATCCCAGAGGTGGCCATTAGACTTACTGGCCTAGGACTTTTCCTCGGGGGACTTTATCCTGAGGAGATTAATGGACAGAAGCTAAAGGATGTCCACTGAAGCATTAAGCATACTAACAAAATGATGAGAACCTACCTCAATATTCAGCCATGGGGTACAAGGCTAGGAAGGTATGAGCAATTTAATCAATTACATATTATGAAGTAATTAAATATGACAATTAGGAAGTCTGTATAACTAGATGTGAATTTTATTAATGTGCTGTTAAGTGCAAAAAGAAAACTATAAAAAATGTGTTTTCACAATAGTTAGCACTCTGTAAAATTACATATGCAGTGGATAAGATAAGCAGGCAACAAAAATAATATAGATTTGTCAAGATGCTTAAAATATGGCTGTGCTTTTTCTTTCATTTTGAAACTGTTAATGCATCTATAATGCTCTTTATGCATAAAATTAAATTAAGCTTTTTTTCTCTAAAATGGTATTAGTTATGGGTTAAATGAGGTCATTATCAAATCAAAGCAATTCATGGGGCATCGTTTCCTAGTGGGTATTTATATCTTTAAAAAATGTTTTAAACTAATAGGAAGCACAGGTGTTATATATATTTTGAGATGTGTTCTTTCTGTTTTTACTTTCTGGAAATAAAGAACAGCCAGAAATAAGACTCAAGGATCATTCATGTGCCTGGACTGCTTCAGTGAACATTCAGCAATTCAGGAAAAGACAAAGTTCTAAGCCAAGCATTTTCTACTGGCTGTGAAAACAGAAATACCTTGCGAGGTATTTTAAGCAGAAAGGGTTTGATCTAGGATAGTCTATACTTACTGAACAATTTAAAGGGGCTGAAGGAGCAAAAGTCAGGGGAAGCCATGGCCGCTGACTCCCAGACTCACTTCCAGGTCTCAGAGCAGGAAGTCACAGCAGCCAGAGAAAACAAGCCAGCCCAAGCTGGCCGAGCCCAGGGCTGGTGGTTCAGAGGGGACCGTGCAGACCTCTGAACTGCCTCCATCTGCCAAAGCCACACATCTGCTCCTCGCTGAGGGGCCAGACAATGGTGTCCACCTGTTTCCCACATTCCACATCTTGTGCAGGTATCTCCGATTGTCACACAGAACCCTGGCAAGGGAATGCTGGGATATTCCAGTCCCCATGCAGGCTTCCAGCCCTCACAGTTTCGGGAGAGTAGATAAGGCAGGGAATGGTGTTGAGCTACCAGTAGACAATCTAGCATTACTGTCCTGGCTGTAGGAAGAACTCATCTCCAACCTCTCCAGCTACTATTTTCCTAGAGTAGTTCAAAGAAAGCCTTCTTGACATTTGGTACCTGAAAATGAAAACCATTTACTTGGATCCAGGTCTCAGACAGGGATTATGGTATCCCCTCTCATTTGCTTCCCCTCCTATGAGTCAAGGGTAGACTGGTGGTAAGGACTGCCATTATTTGGGGTCTTCTCATGCAGAAAAGAGTGGCTACAAAGGCAGACTTCTCTCTACCCATCCTGGCTGGCCAGTCATGACAGGGTCACTGCCATCAACTCGGGACTTGAATGGAAAAACAGGGATAAGCCTCTCAGGCCGTTGAGAAATGCCAACCACAGTGACCCCACTCCTGGCTTAATTTGAACAATTGGCTGTTCCTTTGAACTTGCATTTTTTTAAAATATATTTTATTGATTTTTCACAGAGAGGAAGGGAGAGGGATAGAGAGCTAGAAACATCGATGAGAGAGAGACATCGACCAGCTGCCTCCTGCACAACCCCCCACTGGGGGATGTGCCCGCAACCAATGTACATGCCCTTGACCGGAATCGAACCTGGGACCTTCCAGTCCGCAGACCGACGCTCTATCCACTGAGCCAAACCGGTTTTGGCTGAACTTGCACTTTTTAAAATCCGAAATGGGATGGGGTATGTCAGGTGAGTCAGTGCACAGCCCAGGTTGTACACAGTGATGGAGGCCACCACCCCAAATTGTCTGTTTATCTTTTATCCCTTATGAGAAATACTCTGATGCATTATCAATAAAAATACAACAATACCACCATAGCTAATACTCCTGAGAGCTTCCTTGTGCCAGGTCAGTGCTAATTATTTTACCTCTGATTTCTCTAATTAATTTTGGAAACAGCCCTAAGGTGGGTACTATTGTTAAACCTGTTTGAGAAAATGGAGACTTTAGCAATTTGTCTAAAATCCTACAGCAAGTGGCAAAAAAGCCACTTTGGAGCTTCGTTAATCTTCTTCTGTTTTGTGCAACAGGCTTTGATTTTTTTTGCTTCCCCTCTTGGCCTGATGGGGCATTCCAGAGTAATTCATGGGGCTCAGTTTCCTGGTGGGCATTTACATTTTTCAAAGAATCTTTAAATTGATAGGAAGCACATGTATATATATATTTGGGCAGGAAGACCTCTTCTGTTTTATTTCCTGGAAATAAAGAACAGTTTTGGGTCACTGGGCCAGAAATAAGACTCAAGGATGATTAATTTGCCTAGGCTACTTCAGTGAACACTCGATAATGCAGAGGAAAAACAAAGTTCTAAGTCAAGCATTTTCTACTGGTCAGGAAGTCAATGTTCACTGACACGATCCAGTAATATGCTCAGGGAAAAGATTAATAATAGGCCACCAGCAGTGAGATGCATTTGTGTGTATTATGAGGAAGGGGTGATTCCTAAATTCACTGTATCTTAATCTGGACTAGGAGCTCCAGGAAGTAGACAAGAACCTAGCCTCCAAGCAGCCAAGTTTAAGTACTAAGACCATTGTGCCATTGTGATAAATGTCATGCCCTTGAGTCCATCCAGACAACAATATTTGAGAGGGAGTCCTAGTGGGCTGCTAAGGGAGGTGTCGGGTCATGGAGTTTCATCAACCCAGTCCTTGATGCCCAACGCCTCCCATTGCCCACTCAGGCTCCATCACGAGGGTGCGTGTGGTGCCGCTGTATCCCCTTGCTCCTCTCCCCTCTTCACCCACGTGCACACACATCTGTGCCCTCTCAGTCTTGAAGGGGGCCTGCCCCAGAGCTTGGAATAGAGGGCCCTGCATCGCACAGCTCCGGGAGGTGACATTCACATCCTAGTCCACGTGCATGGCGTCACCATGAGTCATGCAGTCCTAAGCCTGGCTCTGCCAGTGTAGGTTCATTCAGTGAGGCATTCAGACCAGCAGCCACACACAGGCATCTGTCCTCAGTTTCTGGGACAGTTCATCGTGGACGGGTTCATAGTCCTTCCCAGAACTGCACTCACAGAGCAGACAATTCCATTCAAGAAAGATCACCATGAAGGAATAGCTGACTGATTCAATGTCCCGGGAGAAATGATGAGAGCACCTCTGATTGGTGTTCCCCCACTGATCAGAGGTGGGTGAGCAAAAAGTCGCATCCTCAGGCACAGCTGGGTCCCCTGGTCCCCATGGGATGGCTATGTCTTTCCCTCCCAGGTCAACGATAGGCCAGAAATAGCATTGGCTCTGCCCCGCCTGACAATATGAGGCCCTTCCTACATCAGAGGTCTCAGGGCTGAGCCATGTCCCTGGGACACAGCCTCGGAAGGGGAATCAGTGCTGTTCCCAAAAGAGGCAACTCCTGGCTGCCCTGGAGTGAGATGCATAATTTGATGGGGCAAAACGAGTATTAGGTACTGTGCCTACAGAAGGGTTGCCCCAAAGACCAGACCAAGTGGTATTTTTTATGCCAAGAGTCCAGAGGCAGTATCAGAGGAAGGAAAAAGATGAATCATGGGGTAAGAAGACAGGGATTTGGAGCAAGATGGGGAGGAGATGTAGGGCAAACAGGAGGTTCAGGCCTATCTATAGCTGAGAGCAGACAGGGAGTGCTTCTAGGAGGGGTGAGTTCTGCGGTCAAGGCCAGGCCTGGCCATGGGAGAGGCATGTGGGTGCAGAAACTTGCCTTTTCAGTCTCCTTCCTCACCCCTCCCTGCGTGCAGCCTGCGCTCCAGTCTGAACACACATGCTCGATCCTGCTTCCCCGTCCCCCTCTCTAAGTGCCTTTGCCTTGTCTGCCTGCTCAGCTGGCTTCAGCTCTGTGAAGTGTTTCCTGTACTACTCCTGCCCCTGCTCTGTCCCTAGAATACTATCCATAGACCTCATTATAGCAGCTATCACATTGCTGCAATTATTTTAAATGCCTGTCTGTTGCTAATCTGTGAGCTCCCTGGGGCAAGGGACATATTCTATTCATCTTTCCACCCCTTGCATGGGGCTTGACATAATAGGCGTTCAAAAAGTCAAGTGAATGAATTTAAAAAAAAAACAAACAAAAAAAAACACAATTCCTTGGATTCAGCTGAAAAGGCAATTGCAGTAATTTGAATTGTGTGGTTTCCATTGTGCTGTTTTGAAAAACAGTTTCACTTTTCCTCCTACTACAGATGACTCATTCTTGGAGTAGACAATGCATTTCTAAGTACAGAACTTCACTATATCCAATCTTTTGAAAATCTGTTTATGAGTGTTTTTTCCAAAGACAAAAACACGATGAGCTTGTGTAATCCCTCAACTCAGTGTTGAGTGATGGGATGCTAAAGATGTTTTGGAACCTCTCTGATTACTGCAAAGCATCCAAAGAAAAATGGGTGGGTGAAACATAAAATAGCCATTCTAGCATTGGCTACATGTACTGAGTGCTTAAAAATATGGTAGTGAATGTTGGACATTTGGCTGTGTGACTGGTATCCCTTATCTCATCCAGTCCACATTTAGAACCTTATGAGATGAGCATGATTGTCTTCATTCAAATGAGAAAACTGGGAGTCAGAAGGTTTAGGTAATTTGCAGGAAAGTGGCAGAAATAGGATTTGAACTTGGGTCTGTCTGATTCTACAATGGTGCTGTTTACAACAATGCCCCTATTTCTTATAGACTGAGTAGAGAAGGCACATGCTGAAGTTGGATGCTGATTTTCGACAAGATCCCACACAGCATTCCTGCCTGGGCACTCCTGGGCAGTGGTCTCAAGGGGGCAGAGGTGAAGACAAGTATCTGCCCCACGTGAAATTCAAATCATAATCAGCCATCTCAACCTGCTGTCCCTCTCTGTCTAACTACACATAATGGCATAAAGATCCTTTTCTACTAAGAGCAAAGATTCTAGCTCACTGCTTAATTACAACTTACTGCTCCTTGTCCCAGCAGTACCATGGCAACAAGTAGCACTGGCACAAGAATCAAAAGGGAGAAGTGTTGCCTAGCAACAGAATAGTAGAAAGAGCTTTCAGAATCTGGAGGCCTGAGTTCTAGTTCTGGTTCTGACTACCTGGGGCACTGTGAATAAGACCCAACTCCTCTGAGCCTCAGTTTATTGTCATCTGTAAAATGGGGATAACACTAATGGTCTTAGACACTTGTTGCAATGACTGTAAAAAACGAATCATTCAATACATGTAGGATTCCTGTCAGAATTATTATTTTAGGGAGAAAAACATTATGCACATGGATTAAACCAGAAAGGGAAAAGTTTGAAAAACTTACTAGCTTACATGGCTTTCATTAGCTACTCCATAAGGAGTGTTAATGGGTAGAAGGTCATTAAGAAATATCAATCAAAACTTAAATATGGCAATATTTCTGCAAGATTTCTGCAACATTTAGCAAAATTTAAATGATACAGCAAGTTCCCTTCTAGGAAACACCTCCACATGTTTATAAAGATAGGCATACAAGGTGAAAAATGGGAAACCACCTAAAATGTCCATTAAAGACGGACTATGATAGGTCAACACTGTGCAGAAGTTAAAAGAATGAGACAAGTCTTGATTCACCAACATGGAGAAATTTCAAAAGTGTGTAGTAAAATGAAAGGATGTCACAGACACACACATACATCTGCGCTCAGATATTCACATTTTAAAAATGCATCTCAAAAGCATGAAAGGTTCTAGAACAGATTGTTAGCAGTAGTTACCAACTTTTTGCTGCTCCCAGAATAGGCTGTAGCAGTTTTCACTGCCCTGCTTTTGTATATGCCCTTCCATCTGCCTAAAGTATGAATCCTCCTTTCCACCTGTGAGCCCTGCTGGTCCCTCAGAGCCAAGGGAAATAGCTCTCAGAAGCCCTCTGGATTCCCACCGGTGGACTTCTCATTTCCCTCCAGGTCTCTATTGCTTCTATCATGACACCGGCATAAAATTATTTGTCTGACTTCCCTACTAGCCTATGAGATCCTTGGGGAGAAGACTCATATCTCATTCATCTTTGTTACTCCAGGGCCTACTCGGGGCCTGATGGTACATTGAATTTAAATAAGTGGCTAAAGCATTGCCAGAAATAAGCACAGGTGGAAGCTCTGAGTCCCATTTTCCCCAAAGTCACTCTCTCAAACTGTGCCTTTGTGTCTATTCATAGCTCAGACGGTATGCTGTAGGGAGAAAAGGAGAAGAAACTCGCGGATAAGGGAGAGAGCTGGGTAAAAATCTCCTGATACAAAAATCTGAAGGCATTGATGTCAGCAGCCATTCCCCAATCTGGACAGCAGGTGGCGCAAGTGACCTAGATTTCTTCAGGCATCACCTCAGAAGTCACAAGGTAAGGTTTTGGGAAAACGGGAGATGGTAGCATCATCCTGAGCCTCTTTTCCCTGTCCTATTGGTATAAGACATAACGGCAGGTATCAGTATTCTGCCCTATGATTTCAGCTCCCAGATATCTGCCTTTCCAGCCTCTGTTCTCCATCTTCCTCAATCTACCCTCACTAAGGCCAGTTCATTCTTTGAAAATGAGCATTTCCATTTCCACCAGTGGCTATGAATATTAGTAAAACCCCTTGGAAGGACAATTCAGCAGTGCCTATGAAAAAAGGAGTACACTTAGCCTGGAGGTGACAAACAATGACTCAAGACTTACTTAAAAGATAGCACTGTAATTATGGGTATAATTATTGAATTTCCTCTTTTGGGAGCAATTAGTGAATTATTTTAATGGTCAATAAGCAAACAAACAAGTCACTGCTGACTGTAGAAAATGTTCTATTTTATATATTAACTAGAGGCCTAGTGCATGAAATTCGTGCATAGGAAGGGTCCCTAGGACTGGCTGGCGATCAGGGCTGGCCGGGGCCTGCCTTCATTCTGCGCCACCCCCGGTTGGTCAGCACACATCATAGCGAGCAGTCAAACTCTGGGTCAGTCGAACTCCCGAGGGGACAATTTGCACATTAGCCTTTTACTATATAGGATTAGGTTAAGGTAATCATTTTGGTAAATTTGGGAGCTACTGTCATAACTTTATATAATGGATTTTTTATGGCAAATACAGGCATGCAAGTACATAATTATTTAATAGCTAGATTACTGGGAAGAGTTGTTTTTGTTTTTATGCAAAATACATTTATTCTTTCAACAACAAATATTTATTAAACACTACTTATGCAAAAACTATTATAGAGTAGTTTTAGGTGCTACTGTTTAGAGGCTGTGAATAAAATACATTGGTGACAATAAACTGATCTCCCCCATGAAACTTTCAGTCTAGTGAGAGAGATAAAGAAATAAACAAACACATATATATATGGCAAGTGGTTACAACTAATATGAAAAACAATAAAACTATAAGAAATAGAGTGATGGAGGCTGTTATTTTAAATTGGGAGCTCAAGTACTATATTATGTGCTGGGATTCAGTGCTGATCAAAATTAGAGACAGTGCGTGTTCCCCAGTGGCTTAATCCTGGGGCACATGTGGAAGCATCGGAGACAGTGCTGGCAAAGGAGCAGACGGGAAGGGCCCTGCATGACTCCCTGAGGGATTCTGACATTTCCCCACACGTGAGGGAGCCATGGGAGTTTGGGGTTATTTTCATCTACACTGAGGTATTATTGGCAAATAAAAATTGTGTATCATTAAGGTGTACAGTGCGATGTCTTGATATACATATACATTGTGAAATGATTACCACAGTCAGGTCAGACAACATACCCATCACGTTTTCCTTTGGTGAGCACACCTAAGATCTACCGTCTTAGCAAATTTCAAGTATACAATACAGTATTGTTAACTACACTCACTGTGCATAACTGAGATTTTCTACCCTTTGACCAACATCTCCCCACTTCTCCCACCTGCCCCCCAATGCCAAAGCTCTGGCAGCCATCATTCTACTCTGTGAGTTCAACTATTTTAGCTTTCACATGTAAGTGACACCATGCAGTATTTGTCTTTCTGTCTGGCTTATTTCACATAGCACAAAGTCCTCCAGTTTTATTCAGGTTGTTGCAAATGACAGAATTCCCTTCTTTCTTAAGGCTGAATAATATTCCATTGTACGTGTGCGGCACATCTTTATCCATTCACCCATCGGTGGACATTTCAGTTGTTTTCATGCCTTGGCCATTGTGACTATTGCTGCAATGAACATGGGAGTGCAGATATCTCTTTGGGATCCTGATTTCATTTTCTTTGGCTACATACTCAGAGTGAGATTGCTGAATCATCTGACAGTTTATAAACAGAAGATGATGCTATATGGACCTTTGTTTAGAAAATTCCAGTTGGACGAATGTGGAAGAAAGAGCCCAAAGCAGAGAACCTGCAGGCCAGGCTAGGAGAGTGGGGAGGTTGGGTTGGGGAGCAGAGGAGCAGGAAGGCACATAGGCTTGGTAAGTGACTATCCTCTGAACTCAAAGGATTGAAAGAAAGGCCACTGCCTGATCTCCAGCTCTGTGTCGGATGGATCTCTGTCCGTATCACCCAGGCTGGTGCGGGGCCTGAACAAGTGGAGACCGCACCCTGTCTGCTTTGCGACATTGTGTCATCACATTGCCAAACACCAGCCCACGACTGAGAACAGGGTCGTGCAGTCAGTGAGAAGGTTTCCTAAAGTGAGACACTTTGGGAGGAATTTTTTTGGCTAAATAAATAAATAAATAAATATAATGTGGGGAGTAGAGATTTCCCCTAACAGCTCGGCTGCTTTGCTGGTTAATAGAATTAGCAGGGCTTCAGGAATCGCATGGATTCCAATTTGAATCCATGCTCTGCCCCTCACTAGCTGTGTGACTTTGAGTATAGCTTGTGTGACCTTCAGCTTCTTTATAAAATGGATGGTAATTCCTACCTTGGAGGCCTAGGTGAGGATACAGCGGGATAGAACATGCCAGCGCTCCTGCTACAGCGGCTGCCTCAGTAAATGTCAATGCATATGCCTTTCCTCCCCCTCCTCATCCAGTGTGGCTGTGTAAGGGTTAACAGCACCTTCAGAAGAGCCACCAACCAGGAGCTAAAACACAAGGGTTTGGAGGGAGAAGCCAGTGGGTATGCTTCCAGTAGAAAGGGAAGTAGGCTGAGATGCTGCCCGTGAAAGCTGACTAATGCCCCTGGAATTATGTGAAGGACAAAGGAAATTAATTCAGTGAACTCTCTGGAGGGCTTCAAAGAAACACTGTGCAGCAGTACTCTTTCAGAGCTGGGCTGGCTGTGAGCATGACAAAGGGCTCCTCAACAATGCCCTGAGGTCTAACCAACTGCGCTGCTCCCCCGCTGGCACTGGGAGAGGGGAGTCCGGAGGTGGCCTGGCAGGGCAGCCTCCTGCCACACTCCCGCGGCAGGCAGCACAGCGCGCTGGGTCTGGGAGGCGCGGAGGTTCTGGATCGAGGACAGCCCATGACTGACTCACAGCCCAAGAGGCTGGCAGCTGGCTCACAGCAGACCAGCTGGCGGCCCAGGGTGAGCTCATTAACCACAGGGATCTAAGCAATGTCGTGTCACCGAGGCCCGCTCCATCTGTGGGCCAGAGAGGCTCCACTCAGCGTCTGCAACCCTCTCCCCTTCAAGACCACTGGCTCGGGGTGCAACGCCACCTGTCCCTGTACCCTGTGCGTCCTGACATCCTGCCTTTGTACCTCCCATGAAGGCAATGCATAGCATGGCTAGTGACAGGCAATGTGTCTTGGTGAGAAGTTCACATGACTCCATTCACAGAGCAGGACTCAAAGCTCAGTCAGACACTGAGCCCCTAATTGGGGTTTGGAAAACATGGTTACTGTCAATATGCTAAACTGAGCCCTACTGTCTGTGGTAGAGAAGCCACCAGGCATGGCTGAGTTGACTTAAGTTTCTCCAGCGGGCCTGCCTACCCTGCAGAAATTCTGTCTATTCTGAGGCAGACAGATAGCAGCAAGAAACACACAACACACACACACACACACACACACACACACACACACACACACACACACACACACAGTGTCTATAGAACCAAACCCCACATTGCTCTGCCTCCTTTGCACTTTCTAGAACCTAGATTGGTGTTGTCCCACCCCTCCTCACTGACTCTGTTCACTGAATCCCCATTTCTGACATTTTACACCCTACCCCCACTCCTCACTTCCAATCAACCCCCAAGACCTGCTCCATAGCGACCTCACACCAGCTCCCTGTGCCCTTCCCCACACCAGCCCTTCCTCCTCACATCCCCACTTTGAGCTGAGTGCCTGGCCCCTGTCTCCTGTTCCCCATCTCTCCTAGACACTGTTGTCTCCACAAAGATTAATTAGGGCCCAGAAAAGAGGGAGGGGACTTATTTTTTTACTATCTACTCTTTGGGATCTTTCAAATTTTGCATCATGTGCATAAATTATTCATTTAAAAATGAAAGGATTTTTTAATGAATCAATTGAAATAAAGCCTATATCCCTTATCCATGTTGTCCCATGTGAGTTGGACACTCTCAAAAATCTCCTGACCTCGGGTCAAAATCTCCGGGCTCTGCTGTGTGGTTTCACAGCGGAGATGGCCTCTCTGCACCGCCCCCCCCCCCCCCCACCACCACCACCTCTTCTCCCCCACAAGCAGGTTTGTGTGCTCCTCCCCAGAAGGGCTGAGCTGGGCTTTGGAAGAACTGGCCATCACAGAAAATCCTGTTTAAGCCCGCCTTGTTTAGAAATCCTGTTTGCTTGACTTGTAAGTTTTTGAAAAGTGGGGAGACAGTGTCATCCTATCCAGATCCAGCAAGAGAGCATTGTGTCACTGGGAGCTTGGGATTTCCTCTTCGCCAAGGAAGCTCTGCCAGGGCTGGGCTGAGTCAGGGGCTGGCAGCACTGTGGAGAAGGCAGGAGTTGGCATCGATTTTGAAAGGAAAGAAAAGGGCAAGTGAGACCTTTGGCCCATCTGCTCCTGGATACCGTTCCTGGTTTTTTGTGTGATCATCAAAAGGCCCCTAAGAGTATGGAGGCAGCCACAGCTTTTGCAGATCCTAACACAACTGACTAACGAGATTGTAGAATTGCCAGCCCTTTACAGAACTGCACAATGTTAAGCACAAAGTGACCCAATAGCAGTGTCTCCGTTCCCTCTGCCAGGTGCTGAGGTGCTTAATGGCATCCCACAGGCGGTGCCCTGGTGCAGGCCTGGGGACTAAGGGACCCCTTTCTGCTCCTAACCGATGCCCAGCTCTTCTCAGACCCAACTTCTTTCCCACCTCCAGGCACAGCAGAGTCCCAGTCCGCACCCCCCCCACCCCCACCCCCCGCACCCCGTTCCTGCCCCAAATCAGGCACGGTGTTCAGAAAACTAGGGTATGCCACTGCCAAACTACAAGCAGGAGTCAAAAGGGAGCACAGAACTGAATGGTGGAAGACGACAGAAATAGGTCAGAGGTAGGACACAGATCAGAGGTGAGATGTGCATCTAGGAAAAGGTCTTAGGGTCCATAGGAGCAAACTGAGCTGCTGGCAGCGAGAAAATGTCCAGCAACGGCCCTCCTCTCTGCCCCCCAGTCTTCGGTAGTTGCCAGTTTATCTCTAATCTCCCCGAGTTGCCATCTTATATCTGTCAATCCAATCCCAGGTCACAGACTTTAGCCAGTTACCAGCAATTATCCCTGCATTGAGGGAAGCTTTGATACAATTAATGGGTCACGGAACGGGGCTCTTTGGCTTCTGCACAAGGCTTTCTTTTCCCATTGCTGAACATAAAGTAATTGTTAATAACAAGTCAAAGTAGCAGCTCCCATGGAAATGCCCATTGAGTTGAGAGGGCGGAGGGAGGGATGCCCTCGTCTTCATATCTGGGTGCTCATTCAACATCCGGGAACTGAGGGGTCAAAAGTCAGGAGCAGGGCTCCTTCAAGCTTCTACCCACATCTTCCCTAAGGCAAGGCATTTCAAATTAGTGTTTGTTTTCTCTCTCAATCAAGAGCTTTGCATTTGCAAGCAAAGTGCCTTCTACCAAGAGGAATTTTATAATCCAATTCAAGGGGGTTTCAGCTTATAAAAGAGGATTAGGAGCCATTGGGTAGATGACAAGTGCCAGCATATTTCCTATCAAGAGCCTCTTAAGATTTTTTTCCCTGTCTGGGAGCTCTTCTCGCTTCACTGTAAGAAACTTAGAAGAGACACATTAGAGACTCAGGTAGTTTTCTCTTTGCCGAGCACCCCCACCACCTTCTCTTGCTCTTTGCTGTACGTGATTTTAAAAGTTAGTGCTGCCTTTTTACACTTTGAGGCAAAATAAAGAAATGTCTGGAAAATAAAGACCAAAATTATAAGCATCCCATAAGCCCTTGGGCACAGGAGTGAAATAAACAGGATCTGAATGGAATCGGTTCTGATTGCTGTGTCTCCACTGGGCCAGCCGCCTCATCCCACAAAAGGGCAAGATGAGAACATGCCTTCTCCCCACACAGCAGGCTTCTCCAGCAGGAGCTGTCAAACAGGCGCAGAGATGTCAACAGCAGGACCCAGGCCACCAGAGCCCGGTTCCCGGCAGATGACCCCCACCCTCCTAGCTTGGCTCCCACAGGGCTCGGGCTCCCCATGGCATTCTTCTGTGAGATGGGTAGGCTGGGGAAAAGGTGGTGAGCAGAAAGCCCTTTCCAACCTCCCTCTGACTCACAGGACAAGTAAGGCTAATTGTTGTTCTCTTGGATGAGCAATGTAGGCATTTAACAAGGCTGCCTCATGAATGAGAGAACTTGGAGAAGCCACATCCGGGTCCCAATTCTTGCTCTACCACTTTCTAGCGGTGAACACTTCTAAAGCCTCATATCCTTCACCTATAAAGGGGAAGAGGAATAAAAACAAGCTCACGGATCCTTGTCAGGGTTAGAGGAAATACGGAACAGGAAGAGCAAGACTCCCGAATTCTACTAAATTGGAGTCATCAGTTATCTTCCACAAGCAGATTCAGGAATAACAAGCCTAATTTGCACAGTTTAAAGCTGCTTTTCCTTATTTTTTATGGTTCTGAACTTCTTTGTTAACGAGTTAAAAGGAGAGGAAGACTTCCTCCTGGATTTCTTCAGCTTCTAAATAAGGCTCCTGTTAAACTCGCAGAGAGAAGGGCCATTGTCTTGACTAAATCCTCTTGGCACCCTCCAGAGGCCACTGGTTTTGCGTGACCAATGTCCTCACAACCAGGTTAATCTTCTGACTCAGCATCAGGGTGATCACTTCAAACGGCCCTGTCTCTGGGTTTAGGTGACATGTTTTCGTGTTGGTCACCAATCCCATCAGACCTTTCTCTGTCAGCCACCCCCCCTTCCCCCGCCTCCCCCTACCCCTCAGGGGTTCTTGAACTCAGGATACTCAGGATAAAGTGTTCCCTCCTTCCCAGAGCCCAGCCTGGGGCTTGGCTGCAACCTGAACCCCAGAATCTCCCTCTTCCTGTGCAGAAATTCTAAAGCAAGCCACGCCTGCTGCCTGCAGTGGAGGTGGAAAATGTTCCAACGTTACCAGTAGAATGATAACATTTTTACTCACATGTTTTCCTCCCTTATGCATCTCCACCAACGCTTTTTGAGAGGAACATTTTAAAAAATGCTTTTCTGCTGTGATTCCCTTGCCTCGTTTATCCTTCTCCCCGCTCCCTAGCTTTTGGTTTGTTTATTGCTTTGGTTTGGTTATTATTATAGTGCATTAATGGCCCCAGTTATTGGTAGGGGTGTAAATAGGGCATGCTTCCTTGTTGCCAGGACAAATAAAGAGTTAGAATAAAGAAGCAGCTGGTTGTCGCTCAGTCATTCGGCACATTTACTGAGCAGCGACTGTCTTCAAGTTACTCTGCTCAGGAAACAGAGATGAATATGGTGTTTGAATATGGTATGGCCAGCTCCAAGGAGCTCAAGAGGCAGGGTAGAGACTATGGCCCCAGGATTCATGGGTAGGACTCAGAGGGTCCAGGACCCTCTGAAATTATAGATGAAATTGTTTCTGTGTTTGCACACTGTGAATTTTTCAGGAAGAATAATCCATAGCTGTGATCAGATCCTCAAAGGTATCCAGAATTCAAGAAAAGTGAAGTGGGGGAGGGGTGGTCAAGAACCACCCATCTAGAAGGAGATAGTGGCCTGTGAACTGATTGTTAAGATGCACTTTCCTGCAGTCACCTTTCACTGACTCATTCATCCCCCAACCCCACATCCAAGCTGTCAGAAAATCCTAATGACTCTGCCTTGAAAACCTGTCACAAACTCATCCTCTCCTCTCAGTCACCACTGTACCACCCTGGTCATGCAGTCATGTCTGCCTTGGAGCATTGCTTCTACCCCATCCCTACAGTCTATTCTCAACACAAAAGCCAGCCGATGCCTCTGATGCTTTTAAAGAGCAAAGCAGATAGTGTCACTCCTCGGCACAACATGCATCACACACTTCCCTGCTCGTGCAGAATAACTCCAAAGCCCTTGTTCTGCTCCTGAAGGACCAGTATGCTATGCCCCCACTTCTGCTCCTTCTCCGACCTTGACTCTGACATGATCCCTTTCACTCCCTCCTCTTCAGCCTCACTCACTTATGGCTCTTCCTCATACATCCCTCAGAAATGCCACAGGGCCTTTGCACACCATTTCCTCTGCTTGCAACACTCCTCCCCCTGATGTCAGCTTGGCTCACTCATCCACTTCATTCAAATTTCTGCTCAAAGGTCACTTGACCAAAAAATGTCTTTCATGACTAACTAGCTAAAAGAGCACCCCACTTTCTGCCAAAGAAAGAACTTCCTGTTCTCTCTTTCATCTGACATTAAATTATATATTTGCTTATTTGCATATTGTACACATACAAGACACTCACACACAAGAATACAAGCTTCTTGAGAGCAGGGACTTTGCCTATAAGGTTCATCACTCTATCTCCAGCTCCTAGAACAGTGCCTGGTATATAGAAGCTGCTCGATAAATATTTGCTGAATGAATAAATGAGTAGACTATGTATAAGTGCAAATACAGTGAAGTAAGTAATAACAGCCTAATCTACAAAACCCTAAAGAAACACAGGGAAGAAGAAGCCACAGAATCCGAGTTGGGAAGGTGAAGAAGAGAGACTTGCCAGTAAGAAAAGCTTCCAGAGGAGAAGGTGCACAGTATCAGCATGTTAAAGGGGGCTGAGAGAAGGGCATATCAGACAAGGAGAAATTGCATGGGCTAAAGCCTGGAGGGCATGGAAAAGCATGGCCTATTGGGAACTGCAAATAGCTCAATGTGCCTGAAATATTTATCTGAGAAGGAAGTCATGGAGTGGCAGAAATGAGATAGGACAATGGACAGGGACCAGATCACCAAGGCTCTAATATGTTTTGCAAAGACTCTAGATGTTACCGTGTAAGTGGTGGGGAGGCAATGGAAGATTCTCAGCAGTGTGGAAATGTGCTTAGAAAAATTGCTCTGTTAGCCTGGAGGCAAGGAGCCCAGTGATAGAGCTGGGTGAGAGACAAGGGGGCCAGAACTAAGAAGGGACGGGAGGGATGGAGAGAAAGGAATCAGAGTTAGAGAAACAGGACTCTGTGCATTTGAAAGGTGGTACAGTGGTGACTGAGAGGAGAGGATGAGTTTGTAACAGGTTTTCAAGGCAGAGTCATTAGGATTTTCTGGCAGCTTGGATGTGGGGTTGGGGGGATGAATGAGTCAGTCAAAGGTGACTGCAGGGAAAAGGAAAGAGTTCAGCTACTTATAAGCCTTGGCTAGTAAACACGTGGCCCTCGAGTCCCCCCGAGTCCCCTCCCCATGTACACTGCAAGGATAACTAACCTTTCCACTCCCTCCCCCTGAGCCATGACATGGCCTCAGAATCTTCCTCAATATGGAGAACCAGACACCCATTCCAACCGGATTGGCTTTGATAGTAAAATGCAAATCTGTTTGTCTTTCCTGATATGAGGTTTCTAGTTTGAGTAGCTCTATGGTGCTATTGCGAATTAAAATATAAAGTATAGAAAAAGGAGACGGCTTTGGCAGAGAAGATTTAAATTCCATGTGAGATTAGTATTTATTACTGTTGTTCTGATCTGTGTGCTTGCTTGCTCTCTAAACTCCATCATCTTTTGTCTCCCTTATTTCATCATCTGTGTGAAGATAGGATGGGACAGAAGAACATTGGCAATTGGGAATAACAGCTTATACTAACTTGTCTAAACAGGCATTCTACCTGCCAAGCGGTTTGATATTTTTCCCAAAAAAGGATAAAATCTACCTTTCATTGAGTCACTGGGCAGGGTGCCTTCTCCCTCCACCGGCAGCTGATGCTGTTGGCAGCACTTCCATGGGAGTGTCTGGCAGGTGACCACTGAAGACGGTCACAGAGGTGGTTAGTGCCGCCCTGACATGAATGGCCAGGCAGACTTGGCAGGTGCCACCTGCTTGAAACCCTCTGCTGCTGGCAGAGGCCACCAAGCTGAGCAAGATCCATGTCCAGACAAGGTTTGTCCCATTGTCATCCAAGGCGCAGAGAGCCACACACTGGCTTCATTGGAAAAGAATGCTCAAGGACAACCGTCTCTCTCTCTCTCTCTCTCTCTCTCTCTCTCTCACACACACACACACACACACACACACACACACACAGAGAGAGAGAGAGAGAGAGAGAGAGAGAGAGAGAGAGCGCACCATGATGGTTGTAAAGGCATTTGGCAATGAATCTAGAGTGGATCCTGGCTAAAAAATGCATAAACTGTAATAGACCTTCTGGCACAATTGGAACATTTGAATACAGGTGCATTGTTAGATGATATAGAAATCAGGCTAATATTCTTAGGTATAAGAAGCATATTGGGCATGTGGGATATTGGCCTAGCTGGGAAAAGTACTTAGGGGTAAAGTGTCCGGGGGTCTAGAAATTAATTTCAAATAGTACAGAAAAATAGATAGACCAACAGACAATGCAAATATGGCAAAATGTTTACAATTGTTGAATCAAACTCCAGCATTTATTGGCCTATTCTTTTAACTTTTCTTTATATTTGAAATTTTGATAATAAGAAATAGGAATAAGAAATCATAAAGAAATAGCCACAAAAATACTAAAATCCTGAAGTTTTTCATAACAATGCTGATTCATCTGAGTTGTACACAAGATTTAGTATGAATACAGATAAGAGGAGTGTAGATAAGTACTTTGGGGGACATTCTGCAGGCAATGGAGAAGTGGAAGCACCACAAAAAACAATTCCACGAACATTTCTAAAGACCTTTATGCTGTTCAGCCCCTCCTCTTATATATTCACATTCGGGCTTTACAAATGGCCCAATGAATGACATAGCGCTTATTTGCTCTGGTTTTTATAGTTAAGAAAACAATAATTCGGAGAGATCAAAGTTGGTGACCTAAAGCATGTGACATGTGCAGAGCCAGGAAGAAGCCAAATCTTCTACTTTCAAACCTTGTGCTCTTTTCTCAACAGCATGCATCTTACTGTGGGTTCTCCCAGAAGCAGGCCTTGAGGCAGGGATTCCAGGGCCATGGGTGTGTTTGGATAATTCCGGGACCACGTGTGGGGGAGCAGCAACCACAGTGGGCAACTGGAGCTTAATCCCATGGGAAAAACCTGGGGAACAATATAAAACATGTCTGATAATTATCCCATACCAGGGAGAGGGTGCTTGGATATTTATGCCCCAGTTGCTAGAGAGATGCTCCCCAGTGGATTAACTCCACTGCACTTCCAGCCGCTGCAGTCTGAAAAGTCCTCAGACACCCTGCACAGAGAGGTTGGCCCATGCACCCTGACTCAGCCCGAAGGGATGTGAATAATGGACTGACAAGGTCCACTACCCCATGCATTAGGGGAGCCTGGCCTCAGCTGTGCCTTCCTCTCCTTACCAGCCCAGCACAAGAGGTAGAGATCATCTCAGACTCCAACAGTGGCCAGAGACAAGCCCCTGTTTAGTAAGGTAAGACTTAAAGGCACCCTTCATTCAGACAGAGCCACATCTGAGAATCATATCCTCTGAGCAGAAACAGCTCCTGACCCGGTTGGGGGTCGGGGGTTTGGACATGCAGACACACAGGTGTGCAGAGCACTGCTGGTTTTGAAGTGACTTCAAGCCATAGAAAGCTAAGAATAAAGCACTCAGGAGAAGTTCAACAGCTGTACCCGAGTGTAAAAGCAAATGAATGGGGCTCATCATACATTCAGACACCACATCAAGCCCCTCATTACACTTGCTTAGGATCTGAAGACAACCCAGGGATGGTAACAGGCTGGAATGAATGTGAGACCCAGTGGCCTGTTCATTACTCATGCTACACGCAGCGCTCCGAACAATCAGATACCAAGCGAAAACCGCTTACAAACGGGAAAATACTGGGCAACAATGATACATTTAAAATTGGTCTTTAAAATTTCACAGCCATTATAGCTCCAGCAATGAAACTCAAAATATTTTACCCACAATTCTGCAATCACCAATAAATCAGGCTGCTGTCATTTTCCATGTTTCCTTCCAGAGAAATAGAAGTCTCTCAGGGAACAAAGCTGTAAAGACAATACATTAAAATAGGGCAGAGAGTGGGGTGTTCACAGGCTTCGGAGAGGAACTGGCCAGGCTTGGAAGTGCTGACAATGGACAGAGGCAAAAGCAAGCCCCAGCCACTGACCAGTAGCCTCTCGGGAGACAATGAGCTTTAGTCAGTGGGTGTTGAGTGTTTCCAATTCTGCTGGCAAGACGATCCCTCTGATAAAATCAGGCTGTCTGAGCTGGATACTGTTAGATACACAATTTCTCTAACTCCTTTCTTCTGTGCCATGTTTGCCAAGTGACCTGATGACTCCTGTAGATCTGCTCTACCAAGATAACTCCCCAGTTCCACTGACTTGGAGTATTTCTGATCCCCATCTTTCATGAGAAACCAAGGAAGTATTTATTTATTTTATTTTTGCTAGCAATTACATAGGACTCACTGTGTGGCCAGCATTGTTCTAAGACTCAGGGCTCTACATATGATACTCATTTTAATCCTCATGATGACTCCAGGAACTGTAAATGTTATCCAAGCCCCAGTTTTGCAGACAGGTAATGGTGAGTGTAAGTAACTTGTCTAATGACACACGGCTGGTGAAGAAGCTGAGCCAGAATGTGAACCCACACAGCCTGGCATCACAGCCGGATGCTCTTACCACCATGTGGCACTGCCTCTCGTGTTAGATTTTGGGGTTTTAGAGTTCTTTTAGTGGTAAAATGTGTATAACATAAAATTTACCATCGTGAACATTTTTTAGTGGACAATGCAGAGCTGTTAAGTACAGTCACACCGTTGTGCAGCCATATCTACCTTCAGAACTTTACCATCATCCCAAACTGAAACTCTGCACCTATTAAGCTATAACTCCCCATTCCTGCTCCCAGCGGCCCCTGGCAACCTCTATTCTACTTTGTTGGTCCCTCATATAAGTACACTTGTACAGTATTTGTCCTTTAGTCCTGACCCTAACATGTTTGTTTCGCTCTGCATAATGTTTTCAAGGTCCATCCATGTTGTAGCATAGAATTGCATTTGCCTTTTTAAAGCTGAATAGTATTCCATTGCATGTATATATCACATTTTGTTTGTCCATTCATTCCTCTGTGAACATTTGGTGTTTTTTCTCTCATTTGGGTTTGATGTTTCCATAACTGTATCCTTTATTGTGGCTTCTGCTTTGGCTCCCTCTGCTTCTTGCCTCTGGGGAGAGAAAGCATCGTAGTGCTGGGGCAGGTATCTCTGTTCCATGTGGTATTTACATTTCCCTCAGTAAGTCAATACATTGGCACTCTAGTGTCTACCTCAGGCTTTTGATAATTTACAGAAAGGACAGACTCTCCCAGCCTGACACCCCAGGACATTGACAAGACAGAGTGTCCAGGTCTTAAAAGTGGAGACTCACAAAGTCCACACTGAGACGAAGAGATATACAGTTCCAGACTCAGGGATTCCCCATTATTGATAAATGCATGTATGCTTTGTGGGCAGCTTTTTGTTTATATCACATTCATTCCCATAAGTGTCACAGATTCTCTGTATACTTAGCAGCTATTTGTTCAACACTTACCATGTGTCAGGCACCATGCTATGTGCTTTTCAAATACTATCTCATTTAATCCTGACAACAAACCTGCAAGAATAAATGTTATTACCCCCACTTAACAGATGAGAGATTAAATAATTTGCCCAAGATCACACAGCTAGTATTGGATGGCTATATGCTATTTTATCAGGTAGGTGTGTCATAAATAACTATTGATTATTTTCATTGAGTACAAGTTTCTGTTGCGTTAAGTAACTCTGTAAGGGACATCTTTGTGCAATAGCTGGTATATCTTTCTTTGATGTTAGTTCCTTAGAATATACTTCCAGAAGTACTATTACTATATCCAATATTCTGAATATTTTTGTGGCTCTTGATTGCTAAAATATTTTCCAAAAGATCAACAAAGATGACCATTCCCAGATTTCATGCCAGAAGTCCAGTGTTGGTGAAATTGCAAATCAAGGAGGCCAGTGTAGAGGGCTTTCCATCTCTGTCTCTGGTTTTTGTTTGTTTTGTTTTAATCCAAGATCCTCAGCCTGACCCTAACATGTTTAATTAGCCCATGGCACTAAGTCCTACCTTCCTCTAGTAACATCTTCTATCTCCAAGACATTTTTTCTCCTGTCCCCCTTTCTCCCAAACACCTGCCCAACCTCACCTTCAACAAGCATCCTTTTATTATCAGGGCTCATAACTGTTATAAAAAAGGAGTTTTAAAATTAATTCACATCAGACTATTAAAGAGTGATTACAACCCCCTGTGGTAAGCAGTCATTTGTTTTTAAGATATGGTGCCTGGGAAATTCGTTTTGAGAAATAATGGGACAGGTGCTCACAGTGGTATGTATGAGGGTATTCCTGGAGGTGCTGTTGACGACAGCATCTCATTAGGCAATGTGAATATTCAACAACACTGGATTGTTAGATAAATTATGATAAGCCATACAACAGAATGCCATAGCACCATTTGAAATGACCATGTAGATGTGTATTAATGACCAGAAATAGTAGTATTAAGGGGGGGAAATTACATGATATTTAATATGATCACAATTTGGGAAAGGAAGTAAATACATACATGTATGTATATAAGTGTGTATATGTGCATGTGTAATTCTATGTGTGTATATATAACATCATATATATTATCCAAAAAAAAAAAAAAGAAAAAAACCCAAAATACTGAAAAGGGTAAACACCAAAATGTTGTCTTTAGGGAAATGGGAGTAAGGGTGTTTGTTTGTTTGTTTGTTTGTTTTGCTTAAACCTACCTTCTAGTTAACATGCATTACTTATGTCATTAAAACAAATTTCTTCAGGGGTGTGTTTATAGGTGGCACTGCCTTGGGGAGGATGGTAGGAGAGGGTGGGGGCTGGGAGCTTGGGACCCTCGGATCCACAGCATTGATACTGGCTACTCCCCTGCTCCTCAGCCTAGCCGGGCTCAGTGTGTGCTGAAGGAAGCCAGGGCGTGTTCACTTGCCCCTCTCTGAATGGCTATAAAAAGCAAGTTGATTTAAGATTTCGTGAATCCCTACCTACTCTAACATATGCTGAACATTTCTGCTGTGTGCTTTTGTTTAAAATGCCTTCTAAACGAGCTGGTGCCCATATGCCCCGGGAACCTGCAATGTGGCTAGGGAGGCTGGCACAGCCGGGTCTCTGCAATTCGCTTCCGTGGGTTTCTAATGAGCTCAGTCAACAGCAGCAGCTTCTGGTCCCAGCCGTGCTGCAAACCAAGGGACTACAGGAAAGGCAGAGGAGTCCTGGAGTTTATTGATTTACTGAGCACTTGTTTTAAACATGGTTTGGGTTTCAGGTTTTGTGTGTTATGTTTTGTTTTCAGCATATTCCAGAGCATGACAGGAGTTGGAGCAGAAGCCCTTAGCCTAGTGTGAAGAACATGGGTCCAAGTTAGACAGAGCTGGGTTTGAATCTCAGTCCTGACACTCACTAGCTGGGTGATCTTGGACAATTTATGGAATCTATTTTGTCCTGTTTCCTCGTTTGTAACATGGGAATAATAAAACCTTGGCTCATAGAGTCATTGCAAGGATTGATTAGGATGTGCCTGAAAAAAAACCTGCTGTAGTCCCTGGCACATAGTAAGAGCTCAGTAAATAGTACCGTTCTTGCTCTAGCTGTTGACCTATTGACAAGGAATCATGCCACAGTGAGATGAGTGTGTGACAGAGGAAGGCCAGGGTCCTGGAGGAAGGCGTGCCAGTGGCACTGCCCACAGACGTGGGGGAGTCAGGACACTTGCAGGGGAAGTGACATCAAGATTGAGATTTAAAGAATTGGTAGGAGAGTTCCAGGGGAAAGGAAGGGGTGTGGCAAGAGCTGGTTTTGAATCTCAGTCCTGACACTCACTAGCTGGGTGATCTTGGACAATTTATGGGTTTGAATTGGTGAAACCAATTCAAAAAAAAAGAAAGGGTGAAGGTCATAGAAGTCTAAATCTTCAGAAAGCAGGACCTGCAAGCTCCTGAATTTACATTCATCCTCTCAACAGCTCTATGAAGCAGACATTATTATAATCCCCACTTACCCTGGAGAACATAGACACAGAGAGGCTAATGCAATTCCCTATCCTCACACAGCTGGCAAGTGATGGCACCATTCTGCCTGAGTCTGAAGAAAACCCCAGAGCCTCTTCATACTGAGTTCACCCCTGTAGGGTCCCATGGGCGGTGGCCCTTTCTCAGCAGTCTTCTTCATCTAAGAAGCACTGACTGGGCAGCCTCCAATAACACAAAGACGGTTAAGATATGATCACTGTCCTCAGGGAGCCCACAGCCTGACAAAGGAGAAAAAAATCGATAAGCCATAATGCCAAACAGGTTCCAATAAGTAGTAAGTACAGCTTAGGAAAGTCTTCAGAAACTCCAAGTACAAACTCACTTGAGGGAGGAGGAGGATTTGCTAGTTGTAGAGAGGTCAGAGGGGCAGTCTAGGTGCAATGCGGTCGGGACATAAGTGCAGTGTTGGTACAGGTGTGGTGTGGTGTGGACATGGTGCCTAAAGCATCACGGCTTGGGACTGGGAAGAGATGTCCAGAGTGAGACAAGAGGGTGCGAAGAGTGTGGGGCCAAGTCCTGCAGGATTCTGACTGCCAGGCTAAGGTGCAGGACTTACTTCTGACACCAGTGGGGGGCCCTTAAAGGTTAGTGAGGAAGCAAGGGACCTGGTCCTGGATTTAGGAAGGCCCCAAAATGGAGGCCTTGAGCTCATGAATGGCATGTGGAGGGCAGGTAGAAAAGATATTACTGGTACGATGGTTAGGACTCAGGGCTTGGATGTAGAAGTGAGAGAGGAAGGGCTGAGATAACTCCAAGCCTATATGTCCTCTCCCTTCGTAGCATGACACCTGAGCTCCATTGGTGTCCCAGGTGTATGCTCAGCAGGCCTTTGGACATTCTGCTCTGGAGCCCAGGCAAGAGGGGCCCAGCCAGACTGAACAAGAACAGGAAGAGAACCACAGTCCTGACACCCACCTAGTGCCTAGTGCGCAGGCCCTGCAGCTCGGCTTCTCCATGCTCATCACTGTGCTTAGCTTTTGTGGAACAAAGAGCAGATGAAAAGTGATTCATAATTGCTGTTTGCAGTCCCAGGAGCATTGTTCCTTTTGAATTCCAAGACATGGGGCAACTTTCCAATATATACTTTTTTATGTTTTGGTTAATTGGGTTGTTAATTGGTAAAAGGGACTAGCAAATAATTTAGTAAGCGCCTATGAATTTTTGAGATTTCTTAACATTAATCTACTTAATATACTTGCCTTAAAAAGAAGGTGCCCAATTTCATCATTACAGTGGCATAAGAACACATACATTATGCTGAATTTTCCCAGGTCAGGACCACCAGATGATTTTGATGATTTGCCAAAGACTGTAAAGGGAACCAATGGACAAATCTGAAATAAAAGCTCAAGTTCTCCACACTTTATCTTTATATCCAGGTTAATGAGCTGTACCCCACAAACTATTCATCCTTTAGCCTACTATCTATAAGACTGAGATCCCACTGGGGAAATTGTCATTATGAAAGAGCACCCCTTTTCTAAAAAGCTTATGAAAACTCCTTGAAGCAGAAATTCATCTGCTATACTTCAGCTAACTTCTTAGATCACTCAGTGGTTCTTCCATTCCAACTTTATTTAACAGGTGCCCAGACAAGTTTTTAAATTTTCACTCTTTGATTAAGTTGAACAGTTACCATCAATTCACTTCTAGAAATTATTATTTTTGGAGTCAGAGCTTGTAGAGAGCACCTGGGAAGGCACATGGGCATTTCTTTAAATTGTCAGCTGAATCCAGGGCAGTCGGCAAAGCCACACCCTGGAAACACATTCTGCCAAAAGGCAAAAGTGTTACAGCTTGACCTTCATTTCTGCCCAGGTGCCAGGGGGTGGGTTTTATTATGTAAATCCAGCCAAGCACCAGGAACGAATAGGAAAACTTCCTGGTATTTGGGGGTATAAAATAAACACGCTGCATTGGCTCTGGGTCACTGTCTCTCCATCAGAAGAGGGCAGAAGTCCCAGCTTTTTCCTTTTATCTCTGTGTTTTGTCTCTTTCTTTCATTTTTCTCAATCCCCAGCCGCCCCTACTCAGGAACTGGATCCGCTCTCTAGCCACGCTGGACGCGGAAAAGAGAGGATTTTTACAAGAGATAAGTATCCCCCCCACCATCTTTCAGAGTGTTTATGCCATATCTTTCAGCAAGAGATATAGAGGAGTGCCTTTTAAACTTGATTGCTCCCAGGAGTCTCATTAAAAAGCAATTCTGCTTCAGTAGGTCTGAAGCGGGCCTGAGGCTCTGCATTGTTAACTGGGTCCCCTGTGCGGCCGTGGTGCTGGTCTGTGAACCACAGCTCGAGTTGTAGAAGAGATATAGAAGACAGAGCACATCATGAATTATTTCCACATTATCTTTAAAGCCTTCTGGGGAACCACAGAGGCAGCTTGGTGTGTGTGTATGTGGGGGAAGGGAGGGAGAACAAGTGCTTTATAGTTGGGCAGATTCAAGTTCAAATCTCAATTCCATTCACTAGCTCCTCTGAGTCTCAATTTCAATTGATGAGATTAAATTAGACAATGTACACAAAGAACATAGTACATGCCTGGCACAGGAAAATTGCTTGAATGAATGGTAGCTTCAGCATTGCTGTTGGAAATAACAACAGGAAGGTAAGTTTTGTTTTTCGATGGACTCAACTACAGAATTTTTTTCTTTCTAAAAAAAACATTGGAAGTATTACATACATCCCCTCTCCCCCTCTCCCCCCACTGACCCTTTATAAACTAGAGAATTTTGAGGAAAGGGGTATTTGTGGTCACGGGGTGCTCACTGTTATTTATTGAGCACCTGTCCTGGGCATCCTGGAACTCCCACTCCCTCCCCGCCCTTGCTGCCTGGATAACGCCTTGACCCATGGCTTCTGCTCAGTTGCCCACTTTATCTCTACTTTTCCTAGAGCAACAATGTGTGCTGTCAAAATCCTGAGCCCAGTCAGTGTGACTCAGTGGTTGAGGTCACAGTTCGATTCTGAGTCAGGGCATATGCTAGCATTGTGGTCTTGATGCCCAGTAGGGGGCATGCTTCAGTAGAGACAATCGATAATTGTCTCTCATTGATGTTTCTCTCTCTCTCTTTCACTCTTCCTCTCCCTCTCCTTCTATGAAATCAATAAAAAATATATATATTTTTTAAAACCCTGAGCCCCCAAAAAGGGCAATCTAAATATTGCAGGGGAGAGAATAGAGTCCTGGTAGGAGCTGTCACAGCTTCATGCACTGTCATTCTTCTCAAACCTTCCTAAATGCCTACCTTGGACATGTCCCACGCTGGTATGATCTGGGGAGGAACAGAACCATGCTCCCAGCCATCCTTGCGTTCTGTGGTGCCCCTCTACCTCCATCCTACCCAGTGAAGATGACCTTTCACCATGTCACAGAATTGTGTTGTTTGTTCACTACAATGTAAGCTCCTTGGAGGCAGGGATTTTAGCTTATTTTTTTCTGTTGCTGTATCACCAGAGCCTTGCATAGTGCCAGGTACATAGTAGGTGCTCGGCAAATAGTACTTGTTGAATGAATGAACAAGTACTATTCTGCAGAGGTGACTGTGATAAAATGTCAGGAACATTGAACATGGATCAGAATGGCTTATGTCCCATCTTTGCCACTCTCAGCTGGTGTGGCATGTGTGTGTGACTGAGCAAGTAGCTCATGTTGTTGAGCCTCAATTTCCTCTTCTGAAGACTGAGAATAAGGCATATTCATCCTACAGTTAAATAAAATGTTGTACTGGTATATTAAAGTGCCTGACATGTGGCACATGATCCATTGCTGGAAGCAGAATATTCGGTCCTCCCTGTACTATTTGATATTACCATACTTTTATATTGCACAAACATTTAAAAATAGACAGAATGCAAAGGTCTTTTGGAATATCTCCAAGTTAGAAAAATAGCCTTTGTTCGCCAGAGATTGAAATTATGCCTGTATATATACAGAGACCTGAGAAAGCATATGAAACTGACACTGACAAATGCGGAGCATGTGGAAATGCCAACCACTCTGTAATAAATCTGCTCTGCAGGAGGAGAGCAGCGTTGCCTGGAGATTTTTAGTCATTTGAAAATGTTACCATTCTCCCAGGGAAAGCTAGAGAACGGCAGGGGGACAGTTGGATTCGAGTTCTCTGACATTTCATCACCGACAGACACCACCGATGAATTTAGAAGCCAAAAGAGATAGCCACGTTGCTTCATCAAGTGTTGGGTTAAGAAAATGGCATATTACAAAGAGGGAGAGAGCTGCCCAAGCCTAGCGTTCCAATAGTTTTCTTTTGTCACAGACTGTTTCAGAATAAAGGTTAGGTAATGAAATGTCAGTGGCTAGTAACTATAGTTCAGAAGACCCCAAGGACCCACTTTACAACAACAGCTTTTTAAAAGTATATTTTTATTGATTTCAGAAAGGAAGGGGGAGGGAGAATAGAAACATCAGTTATGAAAGAGAATCATTGATTGGCTGCCTCCTGCACGCCCCACACTGGGGATTGAGCCCACAACCTGGGCATGTGCCCTGACTGGGAATTGAACCATGACCTCCTGGTTCATAGGTTGACGCTCAACCACTGAGGCATGCTGGCTGGGCTACAACAATAGCTTAATGTCTATTTTATTTCTCTGTGAAATACAAAGATTTAATTCCTCAGCACTTAAGCTCTAGAGGAAAGATTCAACCAGTTGATGAGTAAAATATACATGCTGAGTGTAAAATAAGGATGATCATAAGAAATGGTTTGGGTACACTGAAAGCATTCAAAGAAAGTTCGATGGATTCCTACTGATAATAGGGGACAGTACTGAGAGCTTGCAATGTGCAGACACCATACTTAGTCTGACTTTTTAAATTGCCACACTCAATCTTGAATTATACACAGTTATTGTCCCCACTTTCCAAATGTGGAAACTGAGACAGAGAGTGCAAGCCACTTGCTCAAGGTCACAGTGTCAGAGCTGGCAGAGCCAACACTGTGACTCAGCACCTGGGCTCCTGGCCTTTGCTCTCAAGGAACCCTGACTCAAGCAAAACATTTGGGATCCAAGTTCATGCTCACCATTCTGGACTTACATTCCTCAGTGGTAAAATAAGAGGGTGCAATATAATGATCTCTGAGAAACATACATCCCTAGAGAAGTGGATTCTCATATTTAATCCTCTCTACCTATAAGATGACGCTAACACCTCCAGTTTTGCAGAGATGGGAATGAAGATGCAGTTCCCAAGGCAGTAGAGGGCAGAGAATTGTTTTTCCTGACCTCAGATTCATGGCCTCTCCTCTGCATAAGCTGCCTCTTCAAGTTCAGGATCACACCTGTGATTCCAGTTATCATTTTTTGTCTAACCCACCCATTTCTGAAATCCATTTGGATTCTGGATGGAATCTGGATTCTACTCTGGAATCATTTTTGTGATTCCAGTCATCCCTCTTTATCAACTCTTCCATTTCTCTCCTCCTCTACTTCTGACCTATACATGTTAATGAAAACTGAGATAAAAATATATATATTTTTCTGAAGTAGCTAGGATTTTACTCATTAGTTTTAATCTCTACAACTCCACACTGACACTGAGTATCGCTCACTCAGCCAGGAAGCAGGGGAGATCAGTTACTGTACTTTGTGTTCGACTCAATTACCACGTCATAAAAATAGCGAGCTGCCAGGTCAGACAGAGGCTCCTCTATGCAGCCGAGTTCTTCTCAGTTCTTCCCCACCAGGGCCACCAATGCCATCACCACATCCAAAGGGCAGAAGGGAGCAGAGTCACAGCTAAGGACTAGCTGGGATCGCCTCATGGTTCAGGCAGGGCCAGAAGTTCTCAATGGCGTGCCATTCTGAGTAGCGAGATAAAATCTTGCATTCTCTGCTCTGTTCCACCCCAACGTGAGTCATCTCTTTGTCCAGTGTCTCCACGCTGTGTGGACTGCCTCACTCCCCAGTAGTCAATTAGTAGCCATCATGGTTATCAGATCTACTATGAAGGTATCACAGTACTAGTACTTGTGTTCAGGGTGACCCTTATTTCACTTAATAATGTCCCTAAAGCACAATAGTAGTAATGCTGTCAATTCAGATATGCCAAAAAGTAGCATAAAGTGCTTCCCATAAGTGAAAAGGTGAAAGTTGTCAACTAAACAAGGCATTTGATCATCTCACATCATCACAAGAAGCAGGGTGAACACAGTACAAAAAGATATTTGAAAGAGAGACCACATTCACATAACTTTATCACAGTACTAGAGGCCCGGTGCATGAAATTCGTGCACGGGTAGGGTCCCTAGGCCTTGCCGGCAATCAGGGCTGATCAGGGCCTCCCTTCCCCACTGCCGGCCACCAACCCGGGCCTCCCTTTGTTCTTCACCGCCCCCTGGTGGTCAGTGCATATCATAGCAAGCGATGGAACTCCTAGTCTCCTGGTCGAACTCCCTAGGGGACAATTTGCATATTAGGCTTTTATATAGAGAGGGTATTGTTATCCTTGTTCTATTTTAGTATTAGTTACTATTGTTAATCTCCTACTGTGCCTAATTTATTAATTAAACTTTATCATAGATACATATGCTTAGGAAAAAACATAATACATATAAGGCTCCATATGGTCCATGATATCAGGCATCTATGGGGGGGGTCTTGGAACGTATCCTCCGAGGTAAGGGGGAACTGCTGTATAAAATGTGCACCAGCTTTAGAAAGATTAAAAAATAATAAATGTAAGTGTTTATATTGATTATTGATGCTGAAATTATATTTGGATATATTGGGTTAGATAAAATAAATTCTTAATTTCACATTTAAAATTCCTTTTTAATAGGGTTCTTAGAAAATTTTAAATTACATATGTGGTTTGCATGCTATTTATATTAGGCTGGTCTAGATGTCAATTCAGTGAACAATTGCTTATATAGATTTCTGCTTTGTTTAATTAGATCCTCAATCTACATTCCAGTGAACTTACTAGAGCAAAAAAGTATATTTTTATTTTTATGGCTTTTGTTACCTATCACTATATTGCTTTTCAAAAGAGTTGTACCAATTTATAAAGACAAAAAATTTACATATGTTAAGCACTTAGTAAATTTAAGAACTATAAAACTCTTATGTAATTGTGATGATAAGGATTATTTTAAACTGTAATTCTTTGATTACTACTCAGGAAAAATGTTTACTGGGATAAGCATTTGTGTTCTGTTCTATGTTAATATTTTCTTCATGTCCTCAGGTCATTGGTCTATTGACATGTTGAGATTCTTTTTTTAATTTGAATTACTTTTTCATGTACATATCATGTAGTTGAGTACTTAATCATCCTTGGTACAAATGTTTTCTCAGTTTGTTGTCCATCTTTTGATTTCATGTCATTGTTTTACATTTTAAATAAATTTCACACTCAATATAGTCCATAACTTTAAAAATGTAATCCCTCCTTTACAGTCAAAGCTGAGAAAGTTATCTTTCAGCAAGTGACACCTTTTTATTTCTTTGGCTCTTCTACAGTTTGATTGGTTAATTTGTTTAGCTGAGGTTTGATTTTGCTCAAGTTTTTGGCTCTGACATGGCAGAGGACAAACCATAAACTCTTCTATTTCAGGGGCCTGGAGCCCTTCGGAGCATTCCTGGTGATGTTATTTGACACAATGGGGTCCTAGGAAGATAATTGTTTGTGCCTATTGAACCCAGTGGGTCTGGTCTCAGCCCTTGCTCCATGAAAAAGCACCTACAGGTGAAACCAGGCAGCGCTGGTTTCAAATCCAAATTACTTGCTAGCTGTATGATTGGAGGAAAATCACTTAACCATCCAGGAGCCTCATTT